>NC_061081.1:7140440-7440440 GCF_021917145.1 Hypomesus transpacificus | reverse complement strand
TGTGATGCTATATCAACCAGAACTACAGTCACTAGCAAAGGGAAGTATTTGAGGGCTAAATATTGGATGCTATATTTGTTATTCCCAAATGGCCATTTCACCCGGAGTATGTAACTGTCAGGTGTGATTGTGTGTGTGTGTGTGTGTGTGTGTGTGTGTGTGGGGGTGTGTGTGTGTGTGTGGGGGTGTGTGTGTGTCTGCATGCGTTTGCAGATGTGTCTGCAGTATTGATGTATTTGACTGCATGTATGTGGAGGAGTCTTGACCTGAGCACCATATCTTTCCAGACTGTTCGAGGGATGCTAGAGAACCCAACTGAAGCCGTCAATGACCTCTCTTACTTTGACTGCATCGACAGTGTCATGGAAAACTCCAAGGTAAGCTAGACATAAAACACCTAATTTTTCCTCTCTCCTGCCTTCCTCCTCCTCCTTCCACCGCCTCCTACCCTCTTCTCCCTCCCTGCTTCTTCATCGCTTATTTAAGATGTGTGCCATGGTCCCTTCATCTTATTTAAGATGTGTGCCATGGTCCATTCATCTTATTTAAGATGTGTGCCATGGTCCATTCATCTTCTTCTCCCTCCTTGCTTCTACCCTACTTTTACTCTACACTGTTAACTACCTCTTCTTCTCTTCTGTGGAGAGACATGTACTTTATCGTGATAATGAAAACAAGGGCCATGTACTCTTTCAGTTGTAAACATTGCTGACTTCAATACATACAGTACATCATCATAAAGCCATTTCATTGATGGTATTTAATACAATTCATACAGTAATTACAATAAAGTCTTCCTGTAACTTGAAGAATTTAAGTTTAAAGTGTCCGTTTTAATACAATTTCAAATGTTTTCAATTAAAACTGTCAAGTTATTTACCTTTGCCCCTTAGGTCCTTGGAGAAGCTATGGCTGGAATCTCCCACAATGCCAAGAACAGTAACCTGCCTGAGTTTGGGGACTCTGTGAGCGCTGGCTCCAAAGCCTTATGTGGCCTCACTGAAGCAGCCGCTCAGGTAATCCATGTTGCTGTTATTGTGTATATTCCATTGTGTTTCCTCTATACACACAGAGTTTCAACTTAGACTCAAGTTGCAGAGGGGTTCTTCTCACCCAGTAGAAACTGCTGCTTGTACAGTCAGAGCCCATAGGGGAACAATGTGATGCATGCTAGACGATGACTCACGCTCAAATACACCTGGCCTAATTGTGCTCTCGGCCAATTAGAAGACTCGTTACTCAGGCCCCAATGCGTGAAACATTTGTATGAAACATCTGGAACAAGGAGGAGTGAGGAGCTTTTCAGTAGTGAATTTACTCCATTTTCATGCATGTACATATACAATACATCTTTATCATCTTACAGCAAAGGCAAAAACAAGCACAAATATTCTTCTTTGGAAGAATTCTGATCTAGCTCTTAAGTTTGTCTTCAGTGTGTATTTTGCACACACACACACACACACACACACACACACACACATTGACAAAAAATAAGGGAGGTGTATTAAGTTCTGTGTGCTTTCCTCTGAAATCTCCACTCACAACCAATCACTACCTGCTCCTCTTCCAGCACTCTCTCATTGTGCTTTCAAATAGCTCTCAGATAGGGCCCATGCAGTAGACAACTGCATGTGACGTCATGTGTGAATTGGCTGTTGCCATGGTAAAAATTTGCAAAATCCAGTAGCTAAAACTTTGCATCAACACATCTGAACTGTGGATTTCCATGGTCAGGATGTATGTTGAAATGTCCTGTTTAGGTCTACTGTATAATTTGTTAAACAAAAGATACTTTGGTCAAAGACTCGATATTAAGATTGGTACAGTATTATACTAAACCTAACTGGTTTGTTTATGTCAAAACTATTCCTTATTGGCTGGATTTTTGTGAACCAACCAATGATCTTCCTTAATCTTGCAGGGTGCCTACCTGGTGGGTGTGTCAGACGCCAACAGCCATGCCGGTCAGAAGGGCCTAGTGGACCCTGCCCAGTTTGCCCGTGCCAACCAGTCCATCCAGATGGCATGCCAGAACCTAGTGGACCCAGCTTGTACACAGTCCCAGGTAGAAGAACGCGCACATGCTCACACACACACAAGGACTCAAACTCACACATGCACACACATCATGAATGAATGAGCACACACTCTCATTCTTGAATGAGCATAGACTTCTGTGGGCTTTATCACTTACCCATCCATGTGGTGATTGTGACGATGACCTGTGCAACGACAGAAAATGTTGTTCACAAAAATTATCAATCTGTCTGTGACGTCCATGTCTCATAACTTAAAGGTACTTTATAGGTTTAAAGAAAATCTGAAGAAAAAAAAATGTCACCTGTAAACATGACGTGTAAGCTAACAAGGTCGTTTGGGAGTTGTTTAGCAACACATACAGCTCAGTGCCAGTGGAATGTCAATTTCACATTTTCCAGCCAATTATTTTCCAAAGTTCCTTTTCATCTGGTGAGATGGTCTCATCTTCTTGGTTTATTTAGTCAAGCCAGTTTGATCTGAAGGTAAGCACGGTAGTTCAGACAGGATGGGGGGTGCTGTTTCTTAAGTTAACTTATAATGTTACCTATTGAAGCATTAATTGCCTCATCGGTCAATGTCAGTAGACACTCCTACTTCATGACACTTCTCTTGTCATTTCCCAAGGTCCTCTCTGCTGCCACCATTGTTGCCAAACACACCTCTGCTCTCTGCAACGCCTGCCGCCTCGCCTCTTCCAAGACCGCCAACCCAGTTGCCAAGCGACAGTTTGTACAGTCTGCCAAAGAAGTGGCTAACAGCACCGCCAATCTGGTCAAGTCAATCAAAGTAAATCACAGTCCCACTGAGTTTTATTTTAAATATTATAATAAAATACAAATAAATTAGATTAGATTTTTGAAATTTGGATTTGGTGAATTTCTTTGAAAGCAAAACTAATATATTGTGAATGTGACTGCAGGTGAGATCTTTTTGTAGACTTTTGAACTGGTTCTGGAGAATAAACTTGTTTTAGATTTAGTTGATAATGCAATAACAAAACACAACCATTATTCATTATATACAGCTTAAGGCTGTAGTCCATTTAGAGATCTTTGCAGACACACAGAATGTGATAGAGCATGTATATTGGAGGGTTGTAATATGAATGAAATGTACGTATAGTACTACAAAGGTAAACTAATGTTGCATGATGGTCCTTGACCAGGCCCTGGACGGAGCGTTCAACCATGAGAACCGACAGAAGTGTAAAGCGGCTACAGGGCCCCTGATCGAGGCTGTGGACAACCTGACAGCCTTCGCCTCCAACCCAGAATTTGCCAGCGTGCCTGCTCAAATAAGCCCTGAGGTACCTCATTGTACTAAGTAGCCTGCCCTCTTAAACTCTGCAGGTCAATAGTGTGACCTGAAGTAGAAGGTGCAGTAGAACAGCAGTGGTCATTCCAGTTACATTATTTGTGTGAAGATTGAATTTATAATATAGTACTATGATATTATTGCCTTCCTGCACAAGCTGCTGTTTGTGTGAGAGTATATATATTAATGTTATGTTCCGTTTACATGCCCAGTAAATTTAAGCCAATTTGGTCTCAGTTTGTCGGATAAGTCATTCACCATAGAAGATTCAACCCTTAAATCTGTTAGGGTCACGCAGCCATGGAGCCCATTGTGGTGGCAGCCAAGACCATGCTGGAGAGCTCCACAGGCCTGATCCAGACTGCACGCTCCCTGGCCGTCAACCCCAAGGACCCCCCCAAGTGGTCCGTCCTGGCGGGGCACTCCAGGACCGTGTCCGACTCCATCAAGAAACTGATCACCAACATGAGGTATGATGAGTGGAAGTTGGATGTTTGTTACATGTTTATTTCATCATTCGAGTGGCTACGGATACTGAAATAGCACAGGAGCTATGAATGAATTTGTCAAATAAACAAAATATTTCTCAATATACAACATTTCAAGTAGTTGTCGTGAAAGTGTTCTGTACTGAGGGCTAGAATACTGCATCTTCTTTTACAGAATCGTTTTTAACCTCATCTGCATTAGATTATACTTCACATTTCAATTAATACAAATGTTTAATCACCATGCAGCACATGCAGAGACGTGTTTCCTCAAATCGTGATTGGCCAAGGGAATGCCTCACATTTCAAAAATCATTGTTATTAATTGAATTAGTAAATTACACATGCAAAGTACCCTTGCCCATTTTCCCAATAGCATTTCTCAAGGGATCACTTGCGTTTTTGCCTGCTGCCTTTTGTTTCTTGTCATTTAGATGGGACTGTTTAATGTCTTATCTGACATAAATTATTTGTGTGTGCAGAGATAAAGCCCCAGGCCAGAGGGAGTGTGACGAAGCCATCGAGGTTCTTAACAACTGTATCCGAGAAGTCGACCAGGCCTCCCTGGCAGCCATCAGCCAACAGCTCACTCCCAGAGAGGACATCTCCCACGAGGTTTGTGGACCTCTAGTTTAATGTCTATGCTATTTGTTTATCAAAATAATATATATAATTAAATGGAAAGGAGGCAGAGGTGTTTGCTTGACTGCTGTCTGTCGTTAGATGGTCATCAGATTACGTGATACATGGAAAGTGCTGGAAGAGAATGGAACGTGTGTTTGTGTGTCTGCATGTGCCCATCAGGCTCTCCATGATCAGATGGCTGCCTCAGTGCAAGAGATCAGCAATCTGATCGAGCCAGTGGCCATCGCCGCCCGCTCTGAGGCGTCCCACTTGGGACACAAGGTACACGGCTTTCAGACCCCCAATAACTCAAGTTTACACGTTTACGTTACATGCAGTATAAGTTGCCTGTGTGTGTGTGGGGGGGGGGGGAATGTGCATTTACTTTTCAAAAAAACAACTCTAGAATTAAGTACATTTTTGTAAATTGCTATATAACATACTGTATTCAATAGTTTTGTTTTGTCCTGTGTGTAAATATAGGCTTATTTATCCCTTATCTTTATATATCTTGCTGCCTTCTCCAGGTGTCTCAGATGGTCAGCTACTTTGAGCCCCTCATCATGGCATCCATCGGCACAGCCTCCAAGATCCTCAATAGTCAGCAGCAGATGGCAGTGTTAGACCAGACCAAGACACTGGCCGAGTCTGCTCTACAGATGCTCTACACGGCCAAGGAGGCTGGAGGAAACCCCAAGGTCTGCTCTAGTTCTACTGCACTGCCAAGTTGTTCAATTAACTACTGTTACACGATTACTAATGTTAAATGTACTACTGTTATACTACTACTGTTACAGGTACAGTAGGTAAAAACAAATACATTCCCTCTTAAACATGTTGTCAGCTAATGAGAGTAGCCCTCTGAGAGTTGTGTAGCAGCACAGACAGCTCAGTGTCAGTGGAATGTCCATTTCTAATTGTTGGAGCAGCCCGCTCTCTCCAGCCATTCCTGTTCCAGCTAATCGCCTTTGGCGAGGAAAACTTATTTTGTGAGACCACTGCTAATCAAACTCGAGCTGGAGGGAAGTATGGAAGTTCAGACAAGAATTGGGGGCACCGTTTCTCATATTGGAATTTCTTAATAACATTAAAGTATTATTATTATTATAGTGTTTAGAATCAAAACTCTTAGGTAGTAGTGGCCGATGTCTCAGTATACTGCACATCAACATGTGAAGGAAATCTCATTCTCATGTTATGTGTGCTTCCTCCCTCCACAGGCGGCCCACACTCAGGAGGCTCTGGAGGAGTCGGTGCAGATGATGAAGGAGGCCGTGGACGACCTGGCCGCCACCCTGAATGAGGCCGCCAGCGCAGCCGGTGCCGTCGGCGGCATGGTGGACTCCATCACCCATTCCATCAATAAAATGGAGGAGAACCCTGGTGAGCCTGAGGGCACCTTTGTGGACTACCAAACCACCATGGTCAAGACTGCCAAAGCCATCGCTGTCACTGTCCAGGAGATGGTGAGTCAAATTGGTTTTCTAAATTGTAATAAATGCTTCTTATACTTGTAATGAATGTAACCTTTTTCTTTTGAGTAGTACAAGTAATAAAGTGAAATACAAAGTATTTGTTGTGTTGATTTCAGGTGACCAAGTCCAACAACAACCCAGATGAGCTTGGAGGTTTAGCCAACCAGCTAACTAATGAATTTGGAGATCTGGCCACAGAGGCTAAATATGCTGCCATCACTGCTGAAAACGATGAGGTAATAAACGTCTTATAATGCTTTGTTAGGCCAACAGCCTCTTTGGTTAGTTGTTGGTGTCTTATGTCAATGGGATACAGAAAATCAAAGATTATTTTACAGCAATGCATAGCACAAGGAAAAAATACAAATGTTAATGTAAACATAGCACACACCCCGCACACACTGGATGGTGAATTAGGCCGACAATTATGACAGCTGGCTCAATCACTGTGCATGTAATAACTTATGTAATGAAATAAATGTCTAGATGTTTGTGGGGGTCATCTTACTCACCAACTGCATCTCGGGCACTATGCCCTATTTATAATTCCAGATTGGCTCCCACATCAAGAAACAAGTTGGGGATCTGGGCTTCACCTGTACAGGCCTGGTCACCAAGGCTGGAGCTCTGCAGTGCAGCCCCAATGATGCCTTCACAAAGAAGGAGCTGATCGACAGCGCTCGGAAGGTCTCCGAAAAGGTGAGCCACAAGTCTAGTAGGGGAACTCTCAGTATATAGTCACAGTAGTGCAGGAATTTGACTTCCTTGTGGACCATTTTATATACAATGTAGATTCCATATATGTTATACATATAGAATACAGTACATGCAATATACAGTATATGTAGTACTGTAAATAATGTGTATATATACAGGTTTGTGCAATATCATATGTATTCCATAGTACTCTATTTACTGTAAATTGAGATTGAATCTTCTCTCATCCTCAGGTGTCCCACGTGTTGGCAGCCCTTCAGGCTGGTAACCGTGGCACCCAGGCTTGTATCACTGCAGCCAGTGCTGTGTCGGGCATCATCGCTGACCTGGATACCACTATCATGTTCGCCACAGCAGGCACACTTAACCGCGAGAATTCCGAAACCTTTGCAGACCATAGGTAGGGCAACGACCATTTGGAATGGAGTATGGGGTGAAATGATCAAATCACTGAAATGTTCCTGTATTCTGTGTTTTAAATTAAAAGTTAAATGCACTCACTATGGCAGAGATAGTATTTTATGGTAATACTATGCTTCACTGTACTGTGTCATATAGAACACAAACATAATAGTAACAGTACTTTATTATGTACAATCTAAAGTGAGAGCATCTAATTCCTTCTGATAATGTTTGTCTGTCAGTTGACCCTGTGTGTCCCATGCTTGTCCCCCAGGGAGCATATCCTGAAGACTGCTAAGGCCCTGGTGGAGGACACCAAGCTGCTGGTGTCTGGTGCCGGAGCCAGCCAGGAGAGACTGGCCCAGGCCGCACAGTCCTCAGTCACGACCATCACCAAACTGGCCGATGTGGTCAAGCTGGGTGCTGCCAGCCTGGGTGCAGAGGATCCTGAAACACAGGTAGAACACCTGAAACACACCTGAAACACAGGTAGAACACCTGAAACACAGGTAGAACACCTGAAAAACACCTGAAACACAGGTAGAACACCTGAAACACACCTGAAACACAGGTAGAACACCTGAAACACACCTGAAACACAGGTAGAACACCTGAAACACAGGTAGAACACCTGAAACACACCTGAAACACAGGTAGGACACCTGAAACACACCTGAAACACAGGTAGAACACCTGAAACACAGGTAGAACACCTGAAACACACCTGAAACACAGGTAGGACACCTGAAACACAGGTAGGACACCTGAAACACACCTGAAACACAGGTAGAACACCTGAAACACACCTGAAACACAGGTAGAACACCTGAAAAACACCTGAAACACAGGTAGAACACCTGAAACACACCTGAAACACAGGTAGGACACCTGAAACACACCTGAAACACAGGTAGAACACCTGGAAAACACCTGAAACACAGGTAGAACATCTGAAACACACCTGAAACACAGGTAGAACACCTGAAACACAGGTAGAACACCTGAAACACAGGTAGCCTAGGCTGCCTGTCGTTGTCCCTGTCTAAGGAGGGCCTTCATTTACCTGTGTCTAGTATCTACAATTTAGCTTACGGTACAAGCCAACACATAAAGTACATACAATTTAAATAGACATTTTTCTTAGGTAGTGTCGTGTTTAATCGTGTGCTCTGTGTGTGCTTGCTTTCCTTTCCTTATTTATGTACAAAGGCCCTTTTGTCTTACCATGGGGCTTCACTTTCTGATGATGTGGGTACTCTCCTTGAATCTGAACTCACCCATCCGTCCTGTGTGTGTTTTAGTGTGGAAGAAACAACTGTCTATGATGCAAATGATTAGGATGAAGAAAGACATGTTGGGTGATCAAATATGGATATAGATACTGTCCACTTCTTTACTCCCTCCTCAGGTCATACACATTATATACATTTCAGTAGTATAGGAGACTACAATGGCACTGTATTATACAGTACATGAAAAGGTCAAGGGTGCTTTTACCCTACCTACCTAAAGAGGGAGTTGTTGCAACAGCCTGCAACGTGGAAGGATATTTCATGGGGACAGGCAATCTAAAAAAAGACAAGGGTTTGTACTTGCATTCCTACTTTCTTTTCAGTTAGTTTGCCGACTGTGACTGTGTCTGACCGTCACAGATTAGTGCAGTAGGAGACGTGCACACCGCTCCTTATCATGGCTTCACAGTGGCAGACACAACACTCAGCTGTGCCTTCAGTTGTCAAGCTGTGAGCACATCAGCCTTTTACAAACTTCCTGTTTACGGAGTTGGCTAGTTCTGCGTTTTGTGGCCAGAGAAGTCGACTCCCCTAAGCCTATCTGTGGTCTTTATTCATGCTGACGTTTTGCAAAGGGTCCCGTTCTCTCATATTTGGTGGGTTTTGGATGTACTTTGCTTTCTTAGGCTTTGACTAACTAGTAACTAGGCTAACTATTTTGCATAAACCTGGTGTTTTATTGGCTGGTCCAAATTCTCATAAAATTGTTTGGCATCTTCCTTTGGCTGTTCTGCCCTTCTAACCACTTTTTTTTATCATGCTAGGTTGCATTTGTAGTTATATATAATAAGAATAATATATAAATAATTATTTTTACTAGAGCTTTGTTGATCTAGTTCAAAGCTGAAACTCAAGTTATGTTGGGTCACAATTGTCTTTTGAGGAGTTACAACATAAGAATTCCACTGGGATCCATCCCACCGCCTGTATCACAAGAAGCATTCCCATCTTCACTGGGGGGTTGATTGACTGGCACGTTCACAGTGGTATCTTGTCCATTGATCATGTTCATGTTTTGTAGTGGTGTTCATCATGCAATCCTGTGCATGTGTCTGTGTGTGGCCAGTGTGTTTGAGTCATTAGGTGCGTTCAACATGGACTGCGGCTGCATGAAACGACCGGCGAGAGTAGGCGCTTGCAGTCGGGGAGGACTTGAAAACGGCTCTGTGAAGTCGGACATTTCAGTTTCTCTCGGTTTGCTGCGTTGACGTCAGTCACGGCCGATTAAGCGCTGTTTGCTTACTTTACTTTATTTATAATTAAACGTAGTCTTTCCGTTAGTGAAGAGGCAGAGTAAAACCCTTTCTTCAACAATTTTTTTATTCAATTAAACAGTTTGGTCCGGATTTGAGCATTGGCAAAACTGAAGGTGTCAGAATAATTACAAAACACGCGTTAAAGTTGTCGTGTGTGAGTCTGGCCAATCATGAAATAGCTGTGTCGTCACTAGAACCCGTGCAGTTGCTCTTGAGAAAATGCGCTCGGCTACACAGCCGGCAGTTCTTTAAATCGATCAGGGACCTATCCTCGGCGCCGTCTCAAGTCGGACAAAAAGTCTAACCAGAATTAACTGTTTCAAGTGAGCCGGCTGCAGCGCTGCATGAAGTCAGTCCATGTCGAACGCACCTATTGTGTCTGTGTGTGAGAACAGGAAATGCCACCCAACCACATGGGTCACAATGTCAAGTCTGCAAATTTCAACTCACATGTAACTATTGTGCCCCCTGTAGGTGGTTCTGATCAACGCGGTCAAAGATGTGGCTAAAGCTCTGGGTGATCTCATCAGTGCCACCAAGGCGGCGTCGGGCAAGCCCCATGATGACCCTGCCATGCTGCAGCTAAAGAACTCTGCCAAGGTAAACTAGTTGTTCTCTCCTGGTAGAAACACTGCGGCAAGTTGACAACCTAAACTACTACTTACATGAAGGTAGTACTCTACATACAGTACAGTTACCATTTCCCATAACCCAGTTTCACACAACCCTCGCACCTCATTCATATAGCTCAAACCACTGTATGTGGTCATAATGAAAGTCTACCATCAGTTTAGCAATGTGGCAGGATGTACCTAATCTACCATCTTGTTATTGCATAGCCAGACTACGCCTCAGCAGTCTGTCATCTACTTTTAGGAGAGAATAAAAGGGTTATTGGGTGTAAAGTGGTGTGTGTTTGCTCCGTTACCAGTTTGTCTCCTGCAACAGCTCATAAACAGGTCCACACACTTCTCAGTGTTCACCTCTTTGAGGAACTGCTCGTTCACATGCAGGAAACACTCCTGACGTGTCTACAGAGACTTCTTCAATCCTGGTGTCTAGTTTTTCTGCCCTTTTCATTTAGATTTTCCGGTCATTAATCATCTTAGTTAGGGCCAGAAGTATCTGACAACAGCTGAGGAGTAACATTAGACTACCCCCCCCTCCTCTAACACACACACAGTCTGAAATGCTTCACGCCCTCACAGACAGACAGAAAGGATTACGACAATATAGAAACACAGACACACACCCACAGACTCTCCCAACCTCAGATTCAGACATGGAGATAACATGTCCTACTGGTTGCAGTAGAGCCACATTATACCACGACCCTCGAACTGACACGCACACAGACAAACACTTCGCAAAACTGGCTCATGCTTTCTTTGTTTACCATCTTACTGTTTACCTCTGTATGTCTTGACCTCTATTCTCACCTTACTGTGCATGTAAACGCAACTATACAAGGGTTAAAGACACAACACCATCCCCTTTTATTTTGGAAGCCCTGAAGTACAGGTGTCTGTCCCCCCCAGGTGATGGTGACCAACGTGACGTCGCTGCTGAAGACTGTAAAAGCAGTGGAGGATGAAGCCACTAAGGGCACCAGGGGGCTGGAGGCCACTATCGAGCACATCAAACAGGAGCTGGCTGTGAGTGCTACTGTCACAGCAGCGCAAGTGTCTTCATGTATTGTATTTTACATTGCAAAACGTGCAAACATATTTTCGCCAACATTATTGCCCAAATATTTAATATCATACTGTACTCTTTTGTAACATCTGAAGAGTTTTCTAAATATACATTTTGTTTAGCTGCTATGGTTATGATAGTTCATTAGTCAGCGTTATGATGTCATTGAGTTCAAATGAAACTAATGTTGTGATTGGTCCGGTCTCAGGTGTTCAGCAGCTCAGAGCCGCCTCCTAAAACAGCCACACCAGAGGAGTTCATCCGCATGACCAAAGGCATCACCCTAGCAACTGCCAAAGCAGTGGCTGCTGGGAACTCCTGTCGCCAGGAAGATGTCATTGCAACAGCGAACCTGAGTAGGAGAGCCATCGCTGATATGCTGCACTCGTGCAAGGTAAACAGAATGTCATCAAAACAAACCTTAACCATCAGACAACCCTTCATAAACATTTAAAAAGGTTTATTCTCAAATATCTGTCACTGTTTACAATGATCACAACAGTGGAGTGAATGGCTATGTACAGTATATATGACTGTCACACTAACATTGGCCTCCCTCATACCTCCTCAGCAAGCGGCCTATCACCCTGAGGTCAACATGGAGGTGCAGATGAGAGCCCTGCGCTATGGCAACGAGTGTGCTGTTGGGTACCTGGGTCTGCTCGAACACGTGCTAGTGGTGAGAGGGCTCTGCTGTCACACACACACACTCAAACACAAGCACAACCATGCAAACACACACACACATACTGTACATTTCCTTCTATTGGATTCCTGCTATTCTCAAGAATCTGTAAGAATGTATTTCCACAGATGTTAAAATCTTTAGAGTGAATTCCCTTAACCTGGACAGCTAGCTGGTGCTAACCGTCCAGTTCAATCACACAGGTATAACTTCTTCATAATTGAAGAATGAATGTAACCAAGTCTGTTACTGCTGGTCTGGCAGTAACAAGCCATTCAAAGAAAGGTGTCTGCTTACAGTGAAGTGCACATTAAGACCACAGCCTTCCCACCCTGCTTACAGTCACAAAACTAACAGGACGTGCCCCCAGTAAAATATTGCCCTAGCCAACCCGACCCTGAACCCTTTGTTATTTGACATTTCATGTCCTGGTTCTACAGTGGCTAGCTCTCCGTCCACTTAGGGAGTGCCCACTCAGCCACTTGTTTGTGAAGGCAGGGTACAATATGAAAAATTGGAGGGAAATTTTCGATTAATTGGAAATCCTAATATACATTATGTTTTGAAGCATTTATATTATGTTGTGAAGCATTTACGATATGTTGTGAAGCATTTAAATGTTCAAAAGGAGATTTTTTATTCATTTTTACCAAGAGTTAACACCTCATTTTAGAACGTTATTTCACTTAAGTAATTAAAGGATCTCTGAATTATGGAAAGCTCAAGGCAAGAGGTTGAATAATATTTTCTCTAGATCAGTGAAAGTGATCTAATTAGTGTAGGTAGGCAGGTGTTAAGCTCCAGTAATATCCAAAGTATTTTTGAGATTTCACTCATGCACAGTTGTAAAGGGTAAACCATTAACATTTCCACAGGAAGAATGAAGTATCTTTTGTTGCCAGGTCTGTTAGGGGTGTCCTCATGAGAAACCCAATAGAAGATGCATCAAGCTGTCATCTTAGCTAAAATGAGTTTATTTACAGTTTATTGGTTCAATAACATCACATTTATCTTTCACTTGCATGCTTGCATTTGTATGTCCATGAATGCAGTGTAAATATAAAATTCCCACATATGAAAACAATTACGAAAAAAAATAAATGATTTTGCCCCCTCTATTCTTCCTCCATCCAAACATTTTGTCAATGTTCCATCAATGTTCCATGAATGTTGACTGATAGCCGGTGAGTAAGGCAACATGATTGACCTGCACGAGTGTGGAGCTGCTTTGGTTGGGTGCCTTGGGACATACTTACACTTCAGCAGGTCTCATATAAGAATAACCCCATCTCTCCTTACCTGACTCTGAGCATACATTAACTCCTTTGGATCTTTAGATTGAATGCGCAACTACAGTGTATTACATGATGGAACAAAACCATGTGAACGGTTTGATGTAAACTAACATAATCAGGCTCACAATCGTTTTTTTTTATAAAATGGCTAACTTGAGAATAGTACCCCTCCCCCCAAAGATTGAGATATATATTTTTTTTTATTGCATGAAGGTTTGTGTGTGTGTTACCGTGCATTTAAGATACCATGCCATTCTTTGACGCTCATTTTGAAAACATGTTCTGTTGCCATTCAAGTGGGGCTTGGGTGATCGAGCAGCCATCCTATGTGTGAATGTGCTGCTCGCTGGGCGAGTCGTTTGTGTGCGTCGGACACTTTCTGTGTGTGCGCATGTGTGTGCAGACATGATGCATTGGCGTGTGGCTGCTGTATTAGTCACTGTCATACTCCGCATTCCCATGCAGCCACTCTCATGCGTCTCTTGTCTTTTCTTAGTAGCGCATTTATACGAACTTGAGCACGGTATGCCTATTCGCTGTGGGCCTGTGGGCACAGATAGCTCCAGTAATGTCCTGCACCTGTCATCTGCCACCCACGACCTGGCGAGGGCGCCTCAGTAGAGGACACTCTGAGGACAGTCACTTAGACTGGAGCCAGCTTTCCCCCCCATTAGCCAGAGACAGGCAAACTCTCATTTGAGCTGAAAGGGACAATGGTTGCCAGGTTGGCCCAAAAGTTTCCAAGGCTTAAATTACATTTACATGGTTTTGGTTCTGGAACCTCTGGTACGCTCTGTACGCTCTACGATTTTTGGGCAGGCCACCCTTTGTCACAGTCAGGCAAGCCCTTTTAAATCTCTGTGACACTTCCCAATCTATTATTGTCCTAAACAAGGCCACAATAGTAACTGGTGGTGTCCTTATACAGTGCCCTCCAAAAGTATTGGAACAGTGAGGCCAATTCCTTTATTTTTGCTGTAGACTGAAAACATTTGGGCTTGACATCAAACGATGAATGTGAAACCAGAGATCAACGTTTCAGCTTTTATTTCCAGGTATTTACATCAGGATCTGATGCACAAATTAGAAAATATCACCTTTTTGTTCGAACCCACCCATTTGTCACGTGAGCAAAAGTATTGGAACATATGACTGACAGGTGTGTTTTGTTGCCCAGGTGTGTCCTATTACATACATTATTCAATCAATAAATACCAATGAATGTCTACACTCAGGTTCAGATTGGGTAAGATAGGTTTTGTCTATGCAGACTGTATTCAGAGGTGAAAACAACATGAAAACCGGAGCGCTGTCTTTGGGTGAAAAACAAGCAATTGTGAGTCTTAGAGAAGATGGAAAATCAATCAGAGCCATTGCAGAAACATTGGCCATAGCCAGTACAACCATTTGGAATGTCCTGAAGAAGAAGAAAACTACTGGTGTACTAAGTAACAGACGTCGAACAGGTAGACCAAGGAAAACATCAGCAGTTGATGACAGAAACATTGTGAGAGCTGTAAAGAAAGACCCTAAAACAACTGTTAGTGAGATCAGCAACAACCTCCAGATGGCAGGAGTGAAGGTATCACTATCTACTGTTCGCAGAAGACTTCCTGAACAAAAGTACAAGGGCTACACCAGAAGATGCAAACCACTCATTAGCAAGAAGAATAGGAAGGCCAGGCTGGAATTTGCCAAAAAGTACAGAGATGAACCTCAAAAATTCTGGGACAAAGTTTTATGGACTGATGAGACAAAGATTAACTTTTACCAAAGTGATGGAAAGGCTAAAGTTTGGAGAAAGAAAGGAACTGCTCATGATCCCAAACACACAAGCTCATCTGTGAAACACGGTGGAGGTAATGTCATGGCTTGGGCTTGCATGGCTTCTTCTAGGACGGGCTCATTAATCTTCATTGAGGATGTAACACATGATGGCAGCAGCAAAATGAACTCGGAAGTCTACAGAAACATTTTGTCTGCCAATTTAAGGAAAGATGCAACCAAACTGATTGGCAGAGCCTTCATCATGCAGCAAGATAACGACCCAAAACACACTGCCAAAACAACAAAGGAGTTCATCAGGGGCAAGAAATGGAAGGTATTAGACTGGCCAAGTCAATCTCCAGACTTAAACCCTATAGAGCATGCATTTTACCTGCTTAAGAGGAGACTGAAGGGAGGAACCCCACAAAACAAACAACAACTGAAAGAGGCTGCAGTGAAAGCCTGGGAAAGCATCAAAAAGGAAGAATGCAAAAGTTTGGTGACGTCAATGGGTCACAGACTTGCTGCAGTTATTGAAAGCAAAGGATTTGCAACTAAATATTAAGTCTTATTCACTTAAATATGTTTTAAGTATATCTGTTCCAATACTTTTGCTCACATGACAAATGGGTGGATTCAAACAAAATGTGATATTTTCTTAGTTGTGCATCAGATCCTGATGTAAATACCTGGAAATAAAAGCTGAAACGTTGATCTCTGGTCTCACGTTCATTATTTGATGTCAAGCCCAAATGTTTTCAGTCTACAGCAAAAATAAAGGAATTCGCCTCACTGTTCCAATACTTTTGGAGGGCACTGTATGTGTAGTCTGAATTGGCCACATTTATTTTCCTATCATGTCCAAACAGTTTTAATACCCTTTATCCTTAACAGAAGACACAAATGTCAAAATGTTCAACAAGCCCATTTTATTATTGTGATATGGGATGGATGTTTGAGAGATGCGAGCTTTACCCCTACAACCATAGTATGCAAAGTGAGAGTTGTTGTTATTACACCTACTGTATGTCAATGAATTACGCATGTTTGAACACAGAGGTTGACGTGTTTCCAGAGCCATCTGATGGTTGTCCCTTTTTTGTCCCCTTCCAACAGATCATCCACAAGCCCACCCATGAGCTCAAGCAGCAGCTGGCCACCTACTCGAAGCGCGTGGCTGGGTCTGTCACAGAGCTCATTCAGGCTGCGGAGGCCATGAAAGGTAGTTTGACCTCCGGGCTTTCAGATATCCAAACCACACCCCCCCCCTACGTGCACTCTTCCTCTTTCACATCTCCCGTTCTATAGGCTGTGTATAGGTTCCATCACTTTCTTATCGTTTCCTCCTCCACTTCAGTCCTTATCCACTTTCCCTCACAGATCTGATAGTACAAGATAGGCCATAGCAGTACACGCCATAGCAGTATGGATGAATATCAATAGCCTATAAACAGTGATGGTCTGATTGGCAAGGGCAAACCAACGAGGTCAAGATGAAGTATGTCCTTGGAATGAGACGCAGCCAAAGCATGTCTTAAGAGGAGGAGGAGGGGGGGGGTTGTCCCTGGCTGTTGACAGCCTCATTTTCACCAATGCTTCTCAGCTGATGTCCCCAGGACCTTCTCCTCTTACACACGACCATCTCCACACTCCCCCCTGCTCTGAAGGTGTCAAGTACAAACTGCGTCGTCCTCAAGGCAACAGCATGACTGCATCAACCACCAATGTTGTGATTCCACCCCCCACCCCCACCCAACCCCAAAAGAAAAAACACCCCCTTGCTTATTTCGACAAGCAATCTTCAACAGCTCTCATGTAAGAGGACTTAAGTGTAAGAGAACCCTGCTGGCTTTCGTGGTGATAATGTCACATCTTGATTTAAGGGCAGATGAAAATGGGATGTCTATATCTGCCCTTTGAGAGAGAAGGAGCAGGAGATTGATGTGGTTGGCTGGAAGTGGTAAAAGGCCCACTGAAAAGCCCATCAATTCGTCAGTATTAAATACTGCAGTAGTCATTTCCAAATAGTTTGAGAATGGATTTACTGGTCTACGTCTCTATATTTAGCCAATATCAAATCACAGGGAATGTTATGTAATATATTTTCTTATGTATCATCATTATATCGTAAGACACAGAGAATGTATAAGTGAACATGTAAAAGTTCAGTAGTATATTACAGCATGTGTCCTATGCCCTAACATTCCTAAAGGATGGTAACTGTGTGTGATCCCTGACTTTGGAGATTGCATGCTTTTGATTAAGGCCAAAGAGTGAAAAATTTACAGTGAATGTGAAGTTTGGTCAATAGTCATTAATTACTTCGGCTGATTGTTTCTTACAGGAACAGAATGGGTGGACCCCGAAGATCCGACCGTAATCGCAGAGAACGAGCTCTTAGGAGCAGCAGCCGCCATCGAAGCTGCCGCCAAGAAACTGGAGCAGCTGCGGCCCCGGACCAAGCCCAAGGTGAGAGGGCTTCTTCCAACTGCCTCAGGGCTTCTTCCACCTGCCTCAGGGCTTCCCATGGCTCACACCTCCACCCTGCTAGCTTAACCTCAGCCCTTCCCTGCCCTGCTGTTGCTCACAGCCTGCGTGCAATGCTTCTCAACTGGTGGTGCAGGTCTTGACTCTTGACCTCAGGCGTAGCAGCTTCAAAATGCATTGCCTTTGTTAGCTTGTGCATTTTAAAGAGAGGACTTGGCGGTGGTTAAGTAGTTGACACCCATGGGTCCTTGTGGAAGTTGCACAAAACCACACTATTGACATCAGAATGGGTGTGCTACTGTGTTGTTATGGCGTTCAAAACAGGTATTTGCACAGTCACATCTAGGTAGTTGCATTGTGTTTGTCAACTAAAGCATGCTTGCTGTCTCTGTAAACAGGAAGCTGATGAGAGCCTGAACTTCGAGGAGCAGATCCTTGAGGCGGCCAAATCGATTGCAGCCGCTACCAGTGCACTGGTGAAAGCTGCCTCAGCTGCCCAGAGGGAACTGGTCGCCCAGGGAAAGGTAAGCCTTCGCAGGTTTGATTGCAGCAAAGTGATTAATGAATCCTGGCACTATCCTGAAGTCTCATAAAGATTCTCATTCTGTGTTGACATTCTCTTCAACCCTCCTTTGTGCATGTCTCCTAGGTTGGTGCCATCCCAGCCAACGCAGCGGATGATGGACAGTGGTCTCAGGGTCTCATTTCAGCTGTAAGTGTCATGATGTCTCACACTTTTTTAATCTCACAGCAAATCGCCCTCACTAACATACTCCACACATGTCAGGCCCGTATGGTTGCAGCAGCCACCAACAACCTGTGCGAGGCAGCCAACTCCGCAGTACAGGGCCACGCCAGCGAGGAGAAGCTCATCTCCTCCGCTAAGCAGGTGGCTGCCTCCACGGCCCAGCTTCTGGTGGCCTGCAAAGTCAAGGCGGACCAGGACTCCCAGACCATGAAGAGGCTACAGGTCGGTGTGCCCGTGTGTGTGTGTGCCCGTGTGTGTGTGTGTGTGTGTGGAGGGGGGGGGGGAGGGGAGTTCATATTTTGGTTGGTGTCTCAGTTTCTAGTTTTACATGTGGCTCCCCTTCTGTGTACAGCTGTCACATCAGGCTTAGGTTGTCTATATTTATCCCAGTTTAAAGCAAGACTTTATATGCAGCTTTTATTTAATACTAACTAAGTAGCACTTCAGGTTGGAACACCACAGTTTATATTGATTGGAATCCTGCAAAGGGAGTGGGAATGTTGAATTTAGTTGGGTCATGTGGGCATGTCGCTTTGAATAAAAGTGCCTGCTACATGAATAAAATGTTAATGTGATCCATTCATGAATAATATTCCAGCACACTGTAGTTAACTTTGGTGTACGCTGAAAGTGGTCCACTTATCTCATATCTCAACTTAGACATTTCCTGTAAAGTTGTCAAGGTTGACTTGTTGCCAACAATTTTGAATAGGTGACAGGAAATGTATAAAGTTCAAAAGGTACACTAACATATTTAAAGCAACCTTGTGTCAATTCTAGATGTCCAAGTATGTGGTTAGTTTCCACATACAGTACATTTAAACAACCATGATCCCATCCACTCTTTAGATATAGTGTGTCCAGGGCTGTGAATATGTCAGCTAGCTCTAGGCACACCAAGCACATCAGGGAATCTCATAATCTGTGGTCCAATCAGCAAAGACTTATCTCCTTCTTCTCAGAGCCTGCAGCTGCTACGGAGGTCATTCCCATTTGTTTATACCATCATCCAGTACATAGACTTGAGATGTTGAATCCGCTGCTAGAAACTTTAGCCTCTGTCTATGATTTCCGCGACACTAAAGAATATGCACACTACAGTCGTCGAGTCCTTTCCCTTTTGGAAAGAAGCGTGATTAGGCCTCCTCAACATTACATTTATTCATTTAGCAGGAGTTTTTATCCAAAGCGACTTCCAAGAGAGAGCTTTACAAAAGCGCATAGGTCAATGATCATAAACATCGAGATAGCCCCAAAAACACATTGTGGGTGGCCAAAACAAAAAGCATACATTGTGAAAAGAAAATAAGTGCCAATGGGAAGAAATATAAGAGCATATAGTTAAACAAGTTACAATTAAACATGAACCTCCAAAGTGCAAGAGTGTACCTGTAGGAAAGCAAGCAACAAGCAAGCAACCAGGCCTCAAGGTGCCTGACCTCATTTATAAAGGTGCGAACACATAAAAACCATGCAAACTCAACCTCACATATATTAACTAACTTATATCAGATAAATTAATAAGTGAATCGACTTTCTCACCCACCCCTAATATATATGTTAAAAAAAAAGTAATTCTTTATTGGACAGTTTTTAAGTCAGAGAGAAAGGGGGGGGGCAAAGGGCTACGGGAAATGTGATCCCAGGACAATGTCCATAGAGTGCCAATCTTTATCCAAACTGAGACTTTCCTCAGTTAAAACAGCGAGCACCAACCTTGCGTCTTGTACCCATGAACAGCTGTTAAGTGTCTGAGAGGGTTTATATAGCATTGTGTGTTTATGTGAAGGCAGGCGAACAGTCACATTCCAGCATCACATAAATCAGGAGCCCGGGAATTTAACAAAGGCAGCCTAGTGGTGCCCTTGCCAGTGCAGCGCTTCTTTCTCTTAGCAAAGCCTCAAAAGGAGAAAAAATCAGACTCCTTGTTTGCAATGCGCCGCCAAGAGAGTCTCTCAGAGATGTATGTTTTGCTTCAAGTGAGCTACGACGAGCAGCTTTCTTGCCTTTTAAAGTCATCTCCTCAAGTACAGAGAGGGGAGAGTGTTTTGGTTTGCTTGTCTGGCTTTGGTAGAGGCTGACGTTTCCTTTCCAGGGGCGAACGAGGAGTGGATTAGTCATGTTAAGTCTAACTGTGTGCGTCAGTCACCAAGGCTGTACACCTAACTCAAATACCTAAAAATAAATACCTAACTCATCTCCCCGAACCCTTAGAAATCCAGGTAATATCTAACCAGAGCACAAAATCAGTTCCATTCAAGTGAATCCCTAACTGTCAGACAGACGTCTAGGCCCCATTCTAATATTGTTTGGCCTTTGGTTCGGTGGTCATGGCTCCCTTTAACCATTCTGACCTTCCACAGGCTGCAGGAAACGCTGTGAAGAGGGCCTCAGATAACTTGGTGAAGGCAGCTCAGAAAGCAGCCTTTGATGCCCAAGATGATCAGGCTGTTGTGGTTAAGAGCAAAATGGTGGGCGGTATTGCCCAGGTAAGTCCTTGATAATTATACTTAGAATCAAATACTCTGTTCTAAGATTGCATGTGCTATCTTACTTGCACAGTTTGGGGTGTCTATCATCCATTTTGAGTTTGTGAAAGCTCATTGGTTGTGTTTTGTTGCAGATCATTGCTGCTCAGGAGGAGATGCTGAGGAAGGAGAGAGAGCTGGATGAAGCCAGGAAGAGGCTGGCACATATCAGACAGCAGCAGTACAAGTTCCTGCCCACAGAGCTTAGAGACGATGGGCAGGAGCAGTGAGATCACACACACACACACACTTTTTAGACACACAGCGGAGACAAATCAGATGCTCAGGGCCTCGCCCGGGCTATTATTAGAGAAAACTATATAGTGTTATGCTTAAAAGAGCAATATTGGGCAAAGTAATTAAAGAAATTATTGGGGTAAAAAGTGAAAGTTGTCTATTTTCAATGTGTTTTTCTTAGTTTGTCACTTTCAAGAGCCTTATTACAGTGCCACTGATTGTTTTCTGGATTATGCAAAAAATAAATGCAAGTCCTGGAGGTAACTGCGCTTTTCATAGTTTCTATGTTAATAATGCAATAGTAAGGTCCTTTAGGCTAGCTCTTATATCTAGATTGCATGTCTGCCCAGCATCTACAATCTTTTTACTCAATAAATTGTCGCAAAAAAAAATATATTTTCCTTCACTGCTAGAGCAATACTATTTTTATAGCGAGCACAATGACCATCTGGTTGGAGGTATCTATGCTGTGTTTTTAATTAGAAAAATGCAGCCACCAAAAGTACTGCTGTGGGTGGGTAAGAGTGATAAGAAGTCATAGCTGACTGCTCAATGATTTAAACTGTCCACTAGCTATATCATGAAACATAGTGATGTGATTGCCATGAACGAGTGTGGGTCTGGTCATGTACCAAAGACGACAGTTCAACTCAAATATGGGGGGTTTGTCAGGTGCTCTTTATCTGAACCAAGGACATTTACAGTAACTGCATTTTGATGCAATTTGGACCAGAGGTGCAATGATTTACTGCGTTGAAAAATTAATAGAAAGAATAAAAACATATCATTTTTTAAAGATAAATAAAGCTATGAAATGTGTTACCAATGGTATCTTCTATTAAATGTGTATGTTAATAAAGTGATTTGTTTGTCAACGTTTGGAGATCATCGGTTCTGTTTGGCCAGCTGTCTTGTTTGAAGCTCGTAAAGCCATATTTTATTTCTTTCTTCAAGACATTGTATTTTTAAATCATTAATGCTATGTTTCTTTTGGTGCTATTGAGTGGTTAAATTGTTAACTGTTATGTGTCAAATAGACCTAACCAACTGAAACCAGTACATTTTGAGAAAAAAATTAAAATATACAGTATATTGTGGATGAAATCCTCTTTACAGCACAATCGTATGATAGCAATGAGGTAGAAGAATATGTACCCACGTTTAGTTTCTTATGAGTAATTATTTTTCTTGATTTAGCTGCCTATTTCACATTTTCACGAGCTTCAATGTAACCTTCTGTCTGTTCAACATATCAATGCATCAAAAAGTGCCTGCTTAATGTATTTTACAGTAATGTGTAACTGTTAACCTTTTCCATCATCAAGTGCACTTATCCATTTGTTTAACTTAACAAAATATAAATTCACTCTTTTACAAAATGTTTCTTGCATTTGTTTATCTCAATAAAGTATTAAAGGTACAGTTTCAAAAGTTTGTGAACTCTTTTGAATAATTGTTTTCAACTCTGCATTCAAAATAACAACTTTTTTTCTGCTACACCAAATATCTGTTAGTACAGTGAGGTAGTCATGTTTGGTACCTGGTGGCTTGATGTCTACTGTCACTCTCCCAAGCTCATATTACAACACCAATATGTATTTTAATGAGTCAATGATAATTCAGCAGTGGACCATACTCTTTTTTTCTAATCTAAAAAAAAGTGGAAATTGAGCAGCAGAGGTACCTGATGGATTGATCCTAGTATGTGACTTCAGACCTGTGCAGGAACTGTACTCAAGGTCACATATCTAGTGTATTCACATGAGATGTTCCAGTATTGGATAATAATAATAATGATGATTACATGAAATATCTGTGTATTATAAACCATTATAATCCATTTTGAATTTGGCCTGTTGGATTGAAAATGGGAATTAGTTAAAAAGTTCACCAACTTTCTTTCCTGAACTTAAAATACAATGTTTGTGTATTTAATAACACATAGATGATTTCTTAGTTGGCTCATTCACATACATTTTCTTAAAATAGGCCCTCAGGAGGTTTAGAAAAAATATGAAATCACCTGCGATATTATATCATTTAAATGTTCTCGTAACCATAATTATTAGGATAAACACAATATTTTAGACGTGTAGGCTGTAGCTGCTTGGGTATTTAACTTAAACAGTCACATGTTAAGTTCACTAAAATCTTCCATCTGCTATTTACTGTGTTTGTCATAGTGCTCTTACGAGTTAGGGAAAGTCCATGAAAGCAATTCTGTTCATTTTAAAATTACTATTTGAAGACAAACTGCGTGACTATCACCCAGATAACAAAGAGAATCTGTCCTACGTTTTGGAACGTCGTATTCTAAGTCTCACAGACATCGGGCCACAAGGGGATTTCGTCTAAAGTCACTGTTAAACCATCGTGCGTAATGTTAGATTCATATCTATATA
Organism: Hypomesus transpacificus; assembly: GCF_021917145.1. NCBI lineage: Eukaryota > Metazoa > Chordata > Actinopteri > Osmeriformes > Osmeridae > Hypomesus > Hypomesus transpacificus. The sequence goes on along the minus strand of NC_061081.1, from coordinate 7,416,985 downwards.
TATAAATCACGGATAAGATTTATGCAAAAACCTTTTAATAAAGTGCTATCAAATCTATACTTTGAATAAAGCACTTTGAATAAAGTGCTAAAATATCTTTACAACTGCAAATACACATTGGAAAAATATTATACCACGGTGACGGTTAAGATGAGACACTCCCAAAGATGGACAAAATATCTGCGCTCAATTACAAGCCAATGCTTTAGCGCACGACGTCACTCACAATTCAAAGTGACCTAACTGAACTTTCCAAAAAAGTCTTGACTCCTTTGCTGAGAATTCCACGTTCCCCTCCCTCCCTACCCAGCACAGGACAAGCTTTGGCTCATCACTCGGCGTGTGCTGCTGCTCCTGTGCACTACAGTCATCTGCGTCTCTGGGGCTCGTGCGCGTCTGTCTAAACTCCCAACTCTTATCCCTTTTCGTCTGGTATTCGGAAAAAACACCAAACGCAGCCATGGATGCCATCAAGAAGAAAATGCAGATGTTGAAACTGGATAAGGAGAATGCTATTGATCGGGCAGAACAAGCTGAGGGAGACAAAAAGGGGGCAGAGGACAAATGCAAACAGGTATGGGAACACTGTAGGACAGTTCTGCACACTGGATGCAAGACATTTTTGCATTAATTATGGTTAATATTCACCTCCCTTCATGATAAGGCTACAGTGGAAATCCTCCCCCCTCAACAAAAAAAAAAAGAAAGTGCATGAAAAGGGATTTATTGCTCCTGATATTGAGTAGCAGTTGCTTATTTGAGATAGACTCGTTCAGAGTTGTGCATCAGTCTCTTATGTAGATTGATAGGTGAGAAAATAGCCATTCACACCAACAGCCCACACTTATCAGTCTGGACCGTTTGAGGTTATTTAGCCAGTGCTAGTTTCCCTGACTCAAAGCACACTGATGAGTGGTCACAAGCTTATTAAGTTCATTCTCAGAATTTTGCTGAGCCTAGTGTGAAGGAGAGACATTCTACCTCCAACCTCATTTGGGATGGTACATCTACAGTTAAAGGAGGGAAGAGTTACTGACATGGAATTAACTAATGACCATATCCAACATAAAGGATGCTTTAGTTTCTCAACTTCATTACAATTTGCTCTGAGAGGAGAACACTTAGTTGGACCCACATTCTTCTTTACCCTTAAACTTATGCGATTATACAGAGCTGAAATCAGTGGAGACAGCAACAGATGACAGTTACTTTATCCTTTGAATAGTCAAGAACAATATGATATCCATGGGGGGAAATACCGCTAAACTTGACATTTCTTTATTTTAAGGGGACAGAACCTTTGCTGCTCTTCGGAAAGTCAGGTCTACATAATATGAGGTCTTAACATGTGTAGTCCAAGCCTGGCCACACCTCAGATAAAGGTGGCTGCGCTGTTGCTGTAGAAAAAATAGTTCATACTGGGGTCACTTCATTATTGTATTCTATTGTTGTTTTCCATGGCAGACAAATATAAATAGATATTGCTTTGAGTTCCCACTTCAATTTCGTCCTCAAGACACAAAAGCCTCCAGTGGATAGGGAACCAGAAACCCTTGAAGATTTGCTTTGTCTCTGGTGTGTTTGCAATACCAAGGCAATACAATCAGTTCTAGACTGGGAATTATGGAAATAGAGTAAAGTAAAATGGTTTGGGTTTTGTTACCATACACCGGAGCCTACTGATCTCAAGTCAACACATTTTCATCTCACTTCACCCCAGCATTTAATTGATGGGCTCAGCATGCAACATATGGAGTCTATAAATAACACCGCTGCCTTAACAAGTATTTGTTTGGGAAGAACACACCTTGGGTCTATTCCTATACCAGCACCACTATTTGTCTTCACTGCAGCCTTGATACTGGCATGTCTATTTCTGTGATCAGTTTAAAGACCCGCACCTTCTTTGAATTGTTGTCTTACAAAGAAGGGGTCACAGCTGGGTCCAGGGTCAGAGATGTCACCCCCTGTAAACCACATAGAACCAATCCAGTGCCAGGTCTGGGATGAAAATGTCCCAGGGACTAGAGGAGCTATTTCTGACCCAGAAGCTACAATGCAGACGCATAGTCGAAGCCTGAAAGCTTGTCAAAATCTGTCAGCTGTAATAAAATAATGCAATTGGGGGGGGGGGGGGGGGGGGGGGGGGGGGAGTTCATGCATTGTCATTCACAATAGGCTTTTTATTAGGACTGAGGTAATTCTAACTCAAAAAGCTCTTATTAAGTTGTAGTGCACCTTGTTAAAGATTAAATCAGATATAAATTATCCATAATAAACGCTTTACATGACCATGGCTTTATATGGTGTATGGCCAGCGCATTTGATCTATTATCCTTCATTAGCAGGCACAAGACCATATACAGTAGCATATCTGCTTGTGTCACCAGAGTACAATAAATAGGTGGTTACTTTTATGAGAGTGGGCTGTGTCCTAGGCCTCATCTAACAGGGTTGTGTATAATATGCAGGACTTTACTTGACGCCTGTTGAAAGGGGAGAAGGTACAGCACCAGCTGTAGCCCACAGTCACTCTGTGGACTCTCTGAGGAGGACTATGACAGATTCCCCTCTGCCCCCCACCTAACCTTCCATAACACTAGATGCCAACAAGCTGCCACTAAAAGTAGATTTATAGCAGGACTCATGACTGGAGGATGGGGTAACCTTCAATGGACCCTGGAACAAGGGAAATGCATTATATAAATATCTGAAATTATATGTGTATCATGCTATGATCAGATAGCAGTAATTGTTTAAATAAAATCTATAAAAATACTTGGTGTATGTTTTTAATAATTAAAGTCCAAAGTAACTTCAAAATGATCACTGACGTTTCCTGGTGTTTGTGTTGTGTGTGTGCCGTTGTACATGTGTGGCTCTTGGTGTATGTGTTAGCTGGAAGAGGAGTTGCTGGGCCTCCAGAAAAAGCTGAAGGGAGTGGAAGATGAGTTGGATAAATACTCTGAGTCGTTGAAGGATGCCCAAGAGAAGCTGGAGCAGGCAGAAAAGAAGGCCACAGACGTAAGTGACACGGGGAGAGACCAAAGTGACGTCACCACATCAGCACATCTCACAACATCCCACCTTTTAGCCATTTACTTGTCCATCAAACTTACAAACATGGACAAACTGAAGGGATATGGAGATCGTCAGTGACGAGTGAATAGAAAAAAGGAGCAGTGGTGCTCTTCAGATTTGATCTTGATACTATTTGACTTAAAATGTCATCCACCAACTGTGCTGCCTACTCAAAACAATACTGATAAGTAGTCTAGGCCTACCCAAACAATGACATATCAAACTATTTAATTTGGAGCTATATACACAAGGATTCCAAGCCCCACCGCAAGTATAATTTCTCAATTTCCCTATTGCTGTTATTAGATTGTACTAGTAAATTACACTCTGCAAAAATGTTTTACCACTACACAATTTTAGTGGATAAATATAGATGCAAGCAGCACACTTTTACCCCTAATATGATGTCTCCCTCTTGTGGTATAAAACAGCACTGCACAATCTGTGCCTGTCCTACAGAGAACTCCACTACTCCACGATCTTATTTTTATAGGGAGGAGACTTTAATTTCACAATTTGGGAGAGGGATATTAACGTGTGACATTAATCCAACTTCCCCAGAGCACACTTCCAGGTCCAGGTGGAAGTTGAACTAAGTCAAATCAAATTCCCTTTCCCCATCTAAACAAAAATATGAATGTAATTGTAACCTTAACCATGTAACCACTGGTAATGCTAAACCAGAGACTTGCGTGTGACAGCCCCAACCGCCCCTCAATCAGTCCTTGAGGAAACCACACTCGCTTGTCGACAGCTGCAGAGGAGAAAGTGCCAAACCCGTCCCGTATCAGATTCTATCAACACGTCATGAAGCTTGTCAACACCTTGGGGCAAATGTTGGCTTTTCAAATGAATTTGATGAACTTGTGCTTCGACTTTATCGGCTTCCTTTGATTACTGTGTCACTGTCACTGATCTGCACACGAGGGCGTCCAAGCTTTAGTGTTGTGTGTTAACATGATGTCCAAGCTGCTCACAGTTATGATGTTACTGTTCTACAGGAAGGGTCATCCCTAAAACAATTGCAGACTATCTAAAAGCAAGATTCACACCCTATCATTCAATTGCAGCAGTTGTAAACTCTTCAGTACATTTAGTTACATTGTATTTTTACACTATAAACCATTCTGTGGTATGTATTATTGGACAGGATTTTGTCACAATATGCATAACAAACTTTCCAAGAAAATGTCCAGGTACACACTCTTCTAACCAATTCTGGAGCTATTATGATAAATCCTACAGTACCACACTGAGTTGGTCACTGCATCTGAGTCGGTCACTGCATCTGAGTCATATGTAGCCTGCAAATTGCAAATTGCCCAGTTTAAATATCAATAGTCATCCTCACTACTACAAAATGTAAGGTATAAAGACAACCCCTATGAGACACTTTATCTCGTCAATGTAGGCTATGTTACAGAGCATCTCACATTAGCCTACTCAAATATCTTCCAGAAATGCTCAAGTTTAAGCTAATGAACAAGACTACCACTCAGTTATTAACTTGAATCCACCTACAGCAAAAAATGGTAGGCCTAATGATCGACGGGTTGACCGTCGACCACTGTATGACGTGGAACAAAGTTTTTATCTAGACCACTACTCCTTTAAAAAGCGGCCGGCCTGTGACATCATTCGGCAAAAAGATAAAGGAGGAGGCGGAGAAAGGAAAATAGTAACTTTTGTGCCTATCCGTTAAATTCCAACGTCATAGCAGTTGTAGTAAGAAGGGGTAAGCAAGCAAGTTACACCTGACACGTAATATTCGCGTGTTGCATATGGATGCAAACGGCAAATAAATGTTGCACAGGTACATAGTGCCAATTTGATACTGGTGGATATAAAACGCCGTGTTACTCTACAATCCCATGATACCGCTGACGCTAGAGGCACTGCTATAACGTCAAATTCAAAGCCGTCTTATCTTTCATCGCTACAAATTGCATTGTTTCTTAGTAGCATCTACAATGGCAGGATTAACATCAATTGAAGCCGTGAAAAGAAAAATTCAGACTCTTCAGCAACAAGCGGACGATGCGGAGGACCGTGCTGAAATGCTTCAAGGAGAGGTGGATGTGGAGAGACAGGCCAGAGAAAGGGTAAGATATGTCAGGAATAAAACCGGGTTATTCGACTGGATGGATAAGCTCTGCAATTTTTCACATACAATGTGGAAATACATCCTCAAATTTTACCCAGCAACATTGTCTCTGTCGAGAGCAAATGCCACATTCCTCAGTTAAGACAGCTACTGCGACAGAGAAAGTGTAATTTACGCTGTGTGCGAATGAGCTACAGTCTATTATATAGGACAACATACATTTAGGCTACAAGATTAAGAAGTTCCATTATCTGGACAATTGTGGGTGCTGGCCACAAATGCACCCAAACGAGTGGCTTCTAAACTTCACATCTTGCACAACACGTGTAATATACAATTTTTGAGTGGTGTTATTTATCATAACATTACATGCATTAATTTAGAATGAAAATATGGATTGGCGAGGTCTAACACACATTAAGAGGACACAGGTCTAAGGCTGACACAGGAAGCATGCCTCCTTTAGGATGAGGGCACCTCAGAGTTAAATGGATCTCCCTTTGTGTCAAACTGACAAGGGTGAGGTGCTCTGTAGGAATACATTTATGAATGTATGTTGTTACAGGTCTATAACCGAATATTATGATCTGTTTAACTAAACATAAAATAATGAATAGGTTATTCAACGATCTTCAGATAATTGGAAATATTGCAGAAGCCAGCTCTTTTAAACAGGATAATGTGTTCCTTCCCCATCTCTTTATGTCTCTGTTTCGCTCTCGTTTTCTGTCTCTATGGGTACAGAGGGTTAATTATTTCCAAACTTTAGTCAGCTGAATGGAAACGGCCTTGGGTCAAAGCATACAGCCCACCCTGAGTCACTTTCCCATTAACACGACAGCTGGACCTCAACCTCTGTTTGCCTGCCTGCCATGGGAATTTGGCCATACTAGTTTGAATGGCTTTGAAATCCCCATCCACAAATTCTTGAATTAGGAAAATAGTAACGTTAGGGGCCTAGTTTAACTTCTACCAACAATGTTTAATTGTCTTCTTGTTCTCAGTCATGTAGCCTAATTATCTATATAGAGACCTTAGAGGTTCTTGTGAAATGGTAATCTTTGTTCATTTTGCCTGGAATATTGTATGTTTTTTTGACTAAAAGAAGCGAATTAAGTAAGGTAATAAACAGGGTGAATGGTGTCATATGTTGTGGACCGCATTCCTGAGTTTCTGGGATTTGATAGAAAGTGTGTGTGTGGGGGGGGTCTGGTTAGTTGTCTTCTGCTGAGAAATTAGGTATGGTAGTGGAAAGAAGTGGGTAGAGGGGACAGCGGTTCTTTTGTTTTGCCATCAATATCCCTCTGGGAAACATGGAATGCTTGTTTGTCTGATTGTAGTATCATCTCAGTGATCTACAGCTACTCATGGACTGGCTTGCTTGCTTGCTGCTTGATCAGTGTCCACCTGATTAAACTAGTAATGGAACATTTACATTTGATCTGCAAATGGAATGTTTTGTACAAGGTTTCATGTTGCTGGGACCAATATATTTATTTTAGGCATTTGAACGCATATCCAAGGGCTGACCTCTGTCTGATATTTTTTGATGGAAGGTCGGTACGACTAACAAGGTCAGGGCCATTATCGTTGGACAAATAAACTTGCATCAAGGTTCCTCCCCCAGTTACCAGTGCTGGACTTTTTCCAGACCTATTTGCCATCACACTTGCTTAAAAAAAGGTTGTCCAAAAACATTTACATGCTGTAACTGTTACCATCCAGTTGGACAACCCAAAATTAGTCTATTTAAGGTTAGACTCACTTAAACAGACCAGCTCTAACTTAATAAATAATTAATTGCCAACACAGTGTGACAGTCTTACTGTATAAGGATATGTCCATTTGACCCTATTTAATAATGATTCATTATAGAATCACTTCCCAAGAAATACATGAAGCAGACAACTCATACTGTGCAAAACATGTAGTAGATGTTTGTCCTAGACATTGTATTCATGTCGATGCTCTGTTGACTCAGTACAGTTGAGGGGTTCAAATAACGATTGACCTACTCTACTCCATAACTTAAACATATGACATACACCCTCACAAAGAACTTGATAGCACAAAACACCTACACCTTCTCTGACATGGCATCAAATACTTTTCTAAGCAGGTATGTGTCAGTCTCCATTTGGTGCTTTCCTATTTATCCTCTCTGTTTGTAACCCTCACAGGCAGAGGCCGAGGTGGCCTCCTTGAACAGACGTATCCAGCTGGTTGAGGAGGAGTTGGACAGGGCCCAGGAGAGACTGGCCACAGCGCTGCAGAAGCTGGAGGAGGCCGAGAAGGCTGCAGATGAAAGCGAGAGGTGGGACCTTCATCTCTTGTTCCGGCCTACTTAACTCATGTCAGATCTAATCTAAGGCTGTGTCAGGATCCAGCTTCTCTTTTTTCTTTTTTTTACTGTAGTAAAGCTAGCTTCTATTTGTTTCTTCCTCGCATATGTAAGTGTTGAGAAAAAAAGGAATCAAACCTTACCTAATACGATACTAAAGGGGATAATTGCTTAGACCACTCCCCATGCATCTTTGGAAGCCCTTTCAGTAGAATCTCTATGTACAGTATGTGCTATTTGTGTCACTAGAGGAATTGTTAATTGTTAACAACAATATACAGTCAAAATTAATCCACCTTTTTGTTCTGGCCTCCAGAGGAATGAAGGTCATAGAGAACCGGGCATCAAAAGATGAGGAGAAGATGGAGATCCAGGAAATGCAACTGAAGGAGGCCAAACACATCGCTGAGGAGGCTGACCGCAAATATGAGGAGGTGAGTCTTCCTCTGCTCTGGTGTTTGGTAGACTAGAGATGCGCTGCTTCAGAACCTGTAGAGGTTGGTTGTTAAGCTCAACTTGGAAGTTTTTTCTCAATTTCAGCATGGATGTCTACAGCTAGTGTATATTGTCTGTGTAACCTATTGCCATAGTGCAATAGGTTTTCATATGAGGTGTTTTTAAATAAGCACCCATAGGTATTTCTTCAAAGATGTCCTATGAAGCCAGGTTAACTGGACAGCCTCTTAACCAGATGTAAGTTTGCCTGCTACATATGGTGTAGCAGAGCAGAACAGGCTTATCATCTGTAGCTAACATCACATTCCTGACTCTTCATACTTGCAATAACCTTTGGAAGTGCATACTAATACATACTTGCAATAACCTTTGTACAGGCCCTTGCCTTCAGGAATTACATGAGACATAATATGAAACATGAGATGATTCCAGTTATTCACGCTTACCCCCTTTGACAGATAATTCATACTGTAGATAAAGTAATGTTCAATTACTTGACACAGTTCATCGTAATAGCACTCGACAGATAATTCATACTGTAGACAAAGTAATGTTTAATTACTTGACACAGTTCATCGTAATAGCACTCAACAGGACACCTTCTAGCTAGCTTGTTTAGATTAGCAGTACTGTTCATACAGTACTATACACGCCACCCACCAGTAGTTAATTACAAACTCCCTCCCTTTACTAAGATGACTGCCAGTCTGACTTTGACTCCACATTCTCCCAGTGTAATGTGTTTATAGACGTCTTGGAGCTTAGCTTGTCTCTGGAATTCACATGCGAGTCTGGCATTCCAGTCTGCAAGAATAGGCTGACTATAGATGTGACTGTAGATGAAGAAGCTGGCTAATTGACTTACACAGTCCCAGCCCTGTTATTCATGGCCTTTCTTCTTCTCCTACTTACTCAGTAGCTAATAACACTCAGCCATTCGATTGCACTTCCGCTTTTAAAAGGCACTCTGGGAAATGGAATTGTTATGCCATTGGGGTTGTATGCTTGATAATGGCTTGTGGATGGCACCACAGAATACGTACAGTCCCTTTCAATTTAAAAGTTTAATAATGCGCCTTTAACGTATGTTGTATACACCTGTTTACATGAGTGTACCGTTTGGTGAATGGGCTAGGCCTTTCTGATACACTAAACCTCTAGACTGTAAATGGTACCTGAACACGTGTGTGTTTGTCTGACTGCAGGTGGCACGTAAGCTGGTGATCCTTGAGGGTGATCTGGAGCGATCTGAGGAGCGTGCTGAGGTGGCAGAGGCGTAAGTTCAGCTCCTCATCCAATCAACACTAAACTGAGAACCTTTTAATCTGTATTATTTATGTGCCATTTGATGGTACTGTGGTTTGATATTTAAATGTCAATTACATTCAGCTGTGACAACTTGAGTTGGTTCACCCATAATTAATACAGTATGCTGTAGTCTTTGGCAAGCAGAAATGTGAATCTGAAATCCATTGTTGGGATATTATTGCATGGACCCATTGCAGTCCCAGACTGTCCTGTTTATCAGACGCATGACTGTTTTAGTGACTGAAATGGACTAAAGAACAGCAGGCCCATTCATTTACACATTGCAGGGAGGTTTTCAACTATTCTCAGAAAACAATACGCTTCTCCATTCCTTTGTAGTCCCATAGACATACATAAACACAAGTCACTTTGTGTCAGTGGAGGGGGAAGGTGTCCTTGTCCTGGGACATGTACGTCTCCAACCTGCTGCTTTTAGTCGTTTCAGTTTTCCCACACACCTCCCCAACCCCACCATACCGCCCCAAGTGTGAAATGCGAGAACACGGAATACACTAACCCACAGGTGTGCACCTGGATGTGTGTGCGTGTGTGTTTGTGTGTGTGTTTGTGTGTGTGTTCTCTCCCTTGTGTTTCATGTAATGCATGCCTGAATACACCACCACCACCACGTCCACAACCCCTCCATCTGGGACTTGCCCTGTTTCTGGTTCCCCTGCCCCCTCCCTCCCTGCCCCCTCCCTGGCTGTGGACTAACCCAGTCGAGTCAGAGAGCTGGAGGAGGAGCTTAGGCTAATGGACCAGAATATGAAGTCCATGATGTCCGGAGAGGAAGAGGTACAGCTGCCCCTCCCCCTTCCTGGAGCTCCAGGGCCTGATTTCAAACACTGACTTGCTTCCAAGTCTCTTCCTCCTTCTCCTCCACCCTTCCTTTGGCTTACCCTTCACTACTTCTTTCAGACTCTGTGCCCTTCACTTGCACTCTATGGGGTCTTCCTGCCACTGATCTCATGTATGAGGATCATGTCATACAAATCATAAAGGCAATATTCCATGAAGAGGGATCCTTGATGTGTCAATGTCCTTTAGAGATATGTTTGTTTACATATTTCATAACTGTTCTCGATGGTCCGATACTGTCCATCAAGGATCCTTTCTTATACTAGTTAAAGAGTTATTGGACTTAAATCTTCAGGTAAGTGGTTTATGGCATGCACTATGCAAACACACTCCCTTCCCTCTGGCGGGCGTTTGTTTTCCTCTGTCCTCTCAACTCGCTCTCTCTCCTTGTCCTCTCCCTCTTTTTCCCCTACCTCTCTTTCGGGAATTGTTTAGTAAATCTGGTGATCTTGAGGAAGAATTGAAAAATGTCACCAACAACTTGAAGTCTCTGGAGGCGCAGGCTGAGAAGGTAGGAGGGAAGCTGTTCAGAGACAGTGTAGTTTAGGAACATTCACACAGATTCTCTCTCTCTCTCACACACACACACTTTCTCTCTCTCTCTGTCACACACTGTCTTAAACTGCCTTAATTGTAGCCATGCCGTTGTAGACGTTACTACTGTTTTAACATGTTAACATTTGAAGGATACTGTAGTCAGTTAGCATTGACAAGGGCTTTTGTGTTAAGAGACGAGAGAAACTGATATCTGAATGAATACTGGGTTGCAAAGAAAATAATGGAATCCCTAACATGGTGAGGTTTTAGAGAAAGATATGATGCTACAACTTGAGCACTAGCCTGGGTCAATACTATCAAGTTGCTCCTGTCTTTTCTTTGTACAAAATAGCTCTCTCCTTTTACTTAAACAATGCAACTGCTACTCAGACTTCTATGGCATACACAGTAGCTTTGCAAATAAATTTGTACCTCAATGTGACAATCCTGTAGGTCAAATTAAATACATGTCTTGAGTATATATGGTTAATTGATTGATATATGTTAGTTCTTGGAAGACAAAGATTTGCTCACTTGTCAATATGCTTATTGGTTGTTTCTTTTCTAGTACTCACAAAAGGAGGACAAATATGAAGAGGAAATCAAAGTCCTTACCGACAAACTGAAAGAGGCGAGTTTGTGTCTTCTTTTGTAAAAGTTGAATTAAATCGTACACCATTTTACGGAATAAGGATAAACTATTCAGATGCAGGTTAGGCTTGGGGGGGGGGGGAAGTATTATGGGAATCAAGACACTTTTTGGAGAATCAAGACACTTCTTGCTGCTGGTGAAAATCAATCTGAAATTCGTGTGCTCTGTTGCGTTCCAGGCTGAGACTCGTGCCGAGTTTGCTGAAAGGTCTGTGGCCAAGCTTGAGAAGACCATTGATGATTTGGAAGGTATTTCTTAAAACACTCTTATTCAGTGAATCTGTACTTTCCCTGTAGTAAAGCCACTAACAGCATCGTCAGACTCACTAAGCATGATGGACTTGTTATTACTCTCAAAGGTGCAAGAAAAACATTTGCAAAACTACATACTTATTTTTATATTAGTTTATCTTAGTTAACTTGCCACGCTAATTTTCTAGTATAACCATATGGCACATTTAGTCTGTATATTATTACTTAAATGTTGTAAAAACCACAAAAGTTCAGGTTTGTCTTGAAGTTGTAATGGAAATCAATCTAATAATTTGTAGTTTATTATGACCATAGTTTATGGTAAATAAACCAGATTTAAACCAGATTACGTAATATGTTATATACTAGCAATACTATTTTCAGTCACAACATTTATGGATAAAAAAAGATGTAATCGAATAAATCTGGTAGGGAATAAATCCAACTGGAAAAAAGTGATAATTCATGTGCAATGTGCTTGACTTTAATTTACATTTTGTCTTGTTTACTCAAAACTTGTTTGATAGACACATTTTTGGCAAAATGTTAATAGTTTGGCACCCTGTGCATGCATTGTGTTTTAGAGTGGATTGCACTGCAAGTAGAGTTTCATGATATGCTAAAGGCATCATGACCTGCTAACCTTGAGTGGATTTGGACCGGAGTTGGTAGGGACCTGGTTTGATTGTATTAGAACATGACTCTAAACTAAGCTTTAGCAACGGCAGTTCTGGCTAAGTAAATGCACGTGTGGTGATAACCGTGTTTGATCTGTATTGAGGATACATGGTCTGATAAACTAACTTCATTGGATTTTGACAGAATTTGAATGGAATGGTTTGTTGCGTGTTACATCTTTGATGTTTTGTGGGTTGTTGCGGATAGCTTTTTAGACATGTTTCATGATCATATAGATTATAATTGTTTTGTTTTCTTAGCATTCCTTTAGTTTCTTACTTTCCTCAGCCATTTCTTAATCTGCTCATCTCCTTTTGTTCTCCTCTTGTCTTGTGCGTCTCTGTCCTTTCTGTCCTTCCATTCCCCCTGCAGACGAGGTGTATGCTCAAAAGCTGAAGGGCAAGGCCCTCAGTGAGGAGCTTGACCTGGCTCTCAACGACATGACAACACTGTAGATGCTCCCTTTCCTCCTCTTTATCATCCCCCTCTTTGATGCTGTCTACTTCCCTCTCTGATGCTGTCCACCTCCCTCTCTGATGCTGTCCACCTCCAACTGTGTGGTTCACGCATTCTCTCTGTCCTGTCTTTTTTTCATTCCCAAGCTATTCAGACAGGACTGTGATCGATCAATCCATTGCAAAACACCCTTGGTTGAGAAAGATACAATTCTAAATAGAAACATCGGATTCATAAAAGCTAATGCTACGTTTACAAGATTGAGACCCTAACTTGAGAACCTTAGGGATAAAGCTGTGAGCACTCCACAGAGAGACACATCCCCTTTCCTTTTAGTTCCTCTCCCGTCCGTTGTGTCAGAGGTACTGGCACTGTTCAGCGATCCACATGCAGTTTCAAAACGGCCCCTAGTATACGAGCCATCCACTTTGTGGTTTGTCTTTCACAATGTTGATACCTCGAGAAGATCTGGGTTAGACTTTGTTTGTATTCTGTATTTATGTATTAATGTCAACTCTCGTATCTTTTCCTTTCTCTCACTGTAATAAATGTCCAAAAGCCTTCTCTTTACACTCCTGTTTTCTTTGTGTTTAATTTCTTGATTCCATTTTTTTCATGATTCTATTTTCTATTGATAATTTCTATGTGATTATTTCTCTATGATTTCTGTGATCCATATTTCTAATAAAAGGTTAGGGTTACTCTACATGCAGATATAGAGTTGGAGACGCTTGTGATTGTGCCCGACTGAAAAAATATTTGATTTGATGACTACAATTTTGAAATGTGCATTTCAAAGTTATCTGTAACCTTGAGCACTAAACGATCAATGACATGAATCTCTGATGTGGTGAGAATTGATCAGGGCAACAACCTTAAAGTAAGCGTTTTCACTTATCAGCCGTTTAGCTCTACTATGGATATGGACTTAACCACCATCACAGTATGTAAACTGACCCCCAGAGGCTACTGTATTAACTTCAGAGCATGGAAAGTCCAACTGTCAGAGACTCAAAGGCTTTAAGTTAAAACCTACTTCAAAAGTGTATGTCTATAAACAGTAATAGCCATATCAAACCAACTAGCTCAACCTTTTCACTGCCTTAGTGTGAGAGATATGTACAAGGAGAACGTGTAACTTTAAATGCAAAATGATAGTTTATTATCTAAAAGATAATCAATACATAATAATAATAATGAAACCAATCAATATAAAACATACCTTCAGAGCAATGGTTAAAGAAGGTAATCACAATGAAATTAGGTGCCTGACATATAGTAAACAAAACTTTAATTTCTTGGTATAGCTTCGCCATATATACACCCAGCCGGCATACTAAAATAGGTACACCGGCTATATGAAAGAATGCATACAAATTCAAATTGGACCATCACTGATTTAATCAATGGCTGCAGTATACCACATGTGATGCCTTTGCAAGACAAGGGAATATTTAAACACATTTTGGACTTCTGGAGGCACAAACTCTGTAAACCCTGTGAATTTGTTTTACAACACTAAAAGTATAACTGGAATGTGATATATGAAATAAGAAACAAAAACATATCAAATTAGACATTAAAAGCTGTTAAGATCTGTATTTACATGAACACAACTTTTAATGATAATTTCAGTCATCCTCAGTTTAGCTTCCTCTTCATCTGATGAGACCACCTCTCCAGTAGTGTGTGCTAGAAGGTGTGATTGTATTTAACATTACAGTCCCTTTGTTGCAAATGAAGAAATGATGAAAGACAATCAACTTTTTAAATATAGTATCTACATTTCCATTGACTAGGCCTCAAATATAGTTTGATTACAAAAGTTTATATTCAAACATAAAATTCAGCCAAAATAGTCATTTCGTTTAATGATGGATGCATATGTGTATTCAATCAGTCTATATTTTAGTTCTTAATTTAAACCATACTTGTTTGAGAGTTTTCTGTGTATATCCCCATTATAAAAGTGCAAGCAAGTTTGAATGTAGTGTCCCACTATTGCTCCATGTCATGCAATGAATGCCTTTGCTTTCCAGAAAGTCAAGTAAATTGACCAAGCCAAGAAGTGTGAAGTACAGTACCTCTTTGAAGGGCGGGGAGCTTTTTTCTCTAGTCTTCCTTTACCTTGTGATCTTTAATGCACTAACTTTCCCTGTTTCTCCTTCTTTTTCTCTCCCCTTTCCTATATCTTCACACTGGCTTTCTATGATTCTCCTGGCGCCACAGATCGCTATCACAAGGAGGTGGACAAAAACCGAATTCTCAGTAACGAACTGAGGGTTGTTCTAACTGAGCTGAACAGCTGTTAAGGCTGAAGCTTTTGCAGACTCGCTTCCACTGTTCCACTATTCCACTATGATTGTGCACTTAATATTCTGACAAAGATTGGAACCTGTTGTTACAGTTCGTTTTAAGGGTGAGAGAGACCAACTATAAGTACTGTAGGATATTTAGGCAAAGGGTTGATTAGGTGTACTCCAACTGACGATTGTTTGGTTTGTTGAAGGGACAATGGATCACCCCTCAGGATGTTTTTAGTTTGTTTTGTTTTTATGTGGAGGAAAGCAATAATAATTGGAAGAAGAAAAATAAATAATTGGTAGACTCAAATCCTTCATATCTGGTTCCAAATTTGTCAGAATAAGGAAATATCACAAATTTTACATTTCACGTGCATCTTCCACTGGTCACCCTTGAGAGGGCTTAATCGAGAGCAAGTCTAGCAATCTCGAATGTCATACAATCATCTATGTTTTTAACCAAGTAATGCCTGAAGTAAAGTTCTAAATAAGAAAATCAATGCGGTAAATGTTCATTAACAATAAGAAATAAGAAAAAATCTTGAAAGTATGAAAAAGAACAAAAAGAACATGAAAGTATATAAAAAAAGACCTGCTGTTTATTTATGCATGGTATTCTGCTGCTCTAACAGATATATGGACATACTTGAGAAAAAGAGTAATATGAATGCATTTTGAGTTTTTTTTAATGTATTTTTTTATAACATTATGCTCAGACTGTTATGCATGGATAGTTAACCAAATGTGACTTTATAGGCTTTGCAAAGGTTTGAAGTTACCCTGTTTTGTGCATTCTTTTCCTACCTAGGATTATATTCAATAGTTGTTCAAGAAGCATCCATTCTCAATATGTATAGCCCTTAAATCAATTTAAGTGCATTATCCTTTTCCTAGTTAATGTTCTCCATTTATTTACAGTAGTATGTCAGTTTTACTTGGATACACAAATTTACTAGAAGTCTTTGGGTGTTTACTGAAATACCTGGACTTCACTGCATAGTGGCCTCAAGACAATTTGAGTCATTTTACCTTGAGAATTTAGTGCAATTGCAATTAGATTGTGTAGTTAGCTAATTTTGTATTTTGTGCTAATTATATTCACACTAGCTTTACTCTGATTGCTCTAACTACTATCTACCTTCACCTGGCCCATTGAATAGTATGACAACCAGTTGCATCTGCTATCCTCTATATAAGAGTGTTATTGTGCACACTGAAATCCAATGCATCACCTGACATTCTACGGACACAGGAAGCACTGTCTTCTCATTTCAATGGATTGGTCCGGAACTCTTACAATGGCACTTCACCAGCAAGTAGAGTACGACAGACCGGCCTCAATGAAGTCTGAAACGAGGATGACTCACTTTTTGATTTGGATTACTGACTGGCTTTTTAATTACTTGCCTCATCTGACTTTGCATGTTATCTTTACAACAGCCTTAGATTTGCTTGCCTTTCTTTCTTTCTACTGACCACTTTATTTGTTTTGTATTTTACATAAATATGCAGTATGTGAAGTATTATTTTGTAAATTCTACTGTGTCATATTCCATTGTCAATGTCAGACAAAGCCTGGCTCAAGTTGGTGCTCACTTATCCTTTTGTCTCCCTCCTCATCACCAGAGAAACTGGCTCAAGCTAAAGAAGAGAACCTAGACATGCACCAGACATTGGACCAAACCCTCCTGGAGCTCAACAATCTATAAACAGAGCTCTGTCTGGGCTGATGAACAAGAGCCACAAGGAGAAAGATACATTTAAAAAGCTTTACACTTTATTGGGGCTCTTTCCTCTTTAATACATACTCAAACAAATAATTAAAGTCTTGCCTGTTAAAGGTATTGGTGACTGATCCTTATGCTTTAGTAGTAGGTTAGTAATAGTAGTCAAAGCTGAGATAAATAAGATGCAGAAAGTAGAAATTAGTCATTTTATAGAAGGTGTTTTTGCACACATGCAAGTCACAAATTCCAAACTTCACCAACTACAGTAGAATAGGTTTTACAGGTGTAAATGCACACAAACAACATTGTGCAACAGAACATTTGTACATTTATACATTTGTATGTTACATGTCTTAAGTTTGAGTCAATTTCAGATGTCGATGTAAAGAATCAAGATTACATTTGCTTCATTCTTCAGCAATCTTTGTTGTTATCTTTACCCATTGTATTGGAATATAAAATGTACAACAGACAGTATAACCCAGTGGTTTGAGCATTTGACTGCAGATCAATAAGTCGCAGATTCAAATCCCTTCTGTGCTATACATCCCTGTGGATAAAAGTGTGTGCTAATTGAAGACATGATTTCTAAAACGACTGGTATTATTCTACATTATTGTGATGTGCCACTCTGTTTTTAATTAATAAATTGCTCACAGTAAATATTACATTATTATAGATTTGATCTGTACAGGGAAAATTACTATTTACTTGTTTGAGCTATTTCAGTCCTATCTGGGATTAATACATCTTTTGAATGAATGTCCATGTTAGTGTTTCAAAATGACTTCCCAAGGGATCTGTTGATATCCTCATAAACAACTTCAGCAACCTGTTTTTTGTTATTGTGCCCATTTGCTTGAAATTTCATTCTTTTGATTTGGTCAATAAAAAGGCTTGTAGATTTGACAAATTCCACATAATGAGAAGTGTACTATCTGCCAAGCATCTTCCATTAACATAGAATTTGGCAATGTCCATATTTAACCATTTCTTTTTCTCAGTAACCCCCAATAGAATAAAAACAATAATTTGTGTTTCTTTTTCATCTTATTTTGTAGCTCTTTTTAAATACAGTCACTTTCTGTGGTTAGTGATAATTGCTATGAGCATTGTAATTTGAGGAGAGTTCCACATTTGAGTTTAGAAATTATTTATTTTCTTTCTTTTTTTATCACCCATTATATAAACTTCCCAATCAACTGTGTAGGCTCTTTGTTTATGGCAAATAAATGTTTAAAGGCAAGATGGATTTCAATTTTTTTCAGAGTCGTTTTTAAGCTTCTCATGTTTTTTTGCAAAGGAATTGACTGCTATTGTCTAGTGTGTAACACGTTTGTGCCATTATGTTGATACTTAGCCATATCATTGGCAATGAAAACAGTATGAACGTGTAGCCCATCATGTAGAAGAACTAACTCATAATTGCTAAAATATTACAATTTCAAACATCAAATCCCAGTATGCAGAGCCAATTAAAGATAATTATGTCAGTGGCTTGGAGGGTAACATATATAGTGGTCTTAAGATGCATTACGTGGTCTTAAGATGCATTAAACCTTAATGTTAATTTGATTAGTTTCAAAGTATCAGATAAAGTTTACTGTCATACAGTTTTCGACTAATCCCTTATGTAGGGGCACTCGTAAAAAGCATTGGCCTCCCTGATACTTCTGTGTGCAATTTGAGATTAATACATCTTTAAACATCGTTTTATTACAGGGTCCTATTATCGTCCAGCTAGTCGGAGAGACGGTTATTGGACGATAATGCCAATGCCCCCCCGCCCACACTCATTTACAAGTGCTAACCTAAAGACGAACCCGGAAGTGCTTTCGCGTTCAATGTTGCAACCGTTATCATAGTTACTGGTAGCTAGCTTTTAATAAATCGGACTTCATTTACAAGAACTGCAAGGTTTATACAAAGTAATTGATACATTCAAAAAATAAATCAGAAAACGCAGACTTAATTTTACAAGATAGCGCGGTATGCAGTTTGCTGAAGATGTGTAGAAGTAGCTCTAGGCATTAGTTCTTAGCTAGCCTCTGAAGTACGCCAAAATAGCTAAACCAGTGATAGTGGGACTTCTGAAACCAAAAGTTGAAGGCTTGGACTATTTCGACAACGCAGGTTATTGTACATGTACCACCTGTTTACCTTTTTACGTCAGTTAGGTTAGCTATAAAGGTTTCACAAACTTTCTTTGATGCTAGCCACATAGTCTAACTGGATTGAAATGACAGCTGCAGTGTTTTTCGGGTGTTCCTTCATTGCCTTTGGTCCAGCGTTCGCCCTGTTCATCTTCACAATCGCTAAGGATCCATTACGAGTCATAATTCTAATCGCTGGGTAAGATATACCCACATATAACTATCATGTGTTATAATGATAATTCTTCATTGAGTAGTTAACAGGTAGTTGGAGCTAGCTATGTGATCCATGCACCGGTAGCGGATTAGATTATACCCTCCCACCACGATTGTAGTTTAAAATAAAACCTTGCAAAACAATTTGATATCATTTTTTCATAGTCCAAACGGATTCAGCTTTTTTGGTAAATGTAACAGTCTATATTGATCCATCAAACAAAAACACTTACTCTTACGTGACTGTACCTGCGCTGGATTTCTATTGCTCTGGTAAAAAAAAAAAAAACATGAGGACATATCTCTTAGGATATCATATTTCCTATAAACGTACCTAGTGCTAGGTCTTAGGTCCTCGTAGCCAGCTACATGTCCTTATACCCCAATTACCGGCCTCATTCATAATGCATGAATGAGGTGCGCCCAAAACAAATACATTAAATAAAATAATAATCAAAAAGTGAAGTGGCTTCCACATCAGCAATAACTCCGGAATAACGTCTAAATCTGACTGCTTTGTCTTCCAGGGCGTTCTTCTGGCTACTGTCCCTCCTGCTTTCCTCTCTGGTGTGGTTCATAGCTATGAAGGCCACCAGTGGCCTGGACCAGACTCTCCAGAAAGGCCTGCTTATTTTCGGTGTAATGTTCTCTGTGATATTGCAGGAGGTGTTCCGCTTCGGTTACTACAGGCTCCTCAGGTCTTGATTCTATCTTTATTTATTTTTTCTCTCCAGATAGGATAAGGAAATGAGAAAGCAAGACATATGGTTATGATGGCCATTTTAACAAGATGTTATCATTTATTATGCATTTATATAGGTTTACCAGAAGGTATATTACAAAACACAAACTGATTTGAGAAACAATATATACAGACTGCAGTCAGAGTCATTTGCCACTTATACTGGAATTAAACCATTCCCATGAAATGTAACTAGTTGTCAAGTTGTGTCAAAATCTACAGATAACTGAAGTTCTGTCAGCTACATTATGTCTAAATACACAGATAATGCAAAAGATGGTTTGCCTATGATGTCAATTTTCAAATGTTAAATATTTCAAATATTTTTCATTGAATCGTCAGGAAAGCCACTGAAGGACTAGCAGCCATTAGTGAAGAGGACAGCCCACCCATTTCAGTACAACAAATGGCCTATGGTATATCAATATCTTTAATTCCCTAGAATACCTACTGTTTGATTGACAGACTTCTGTATTACTTCTGTGTATTTCTATGACCATTTACTTTCAGTTGTGT
Organism: Hypomesus transpacificus; assembly: GCF_021917145.1. Taxonomy (NCBI): domain Eukaryota; kingdom Metazoa; phylum Chordata; class Actinopteri; order Osmeriformes; family Osmeridae; genus Hypomesus; species Hypomesus transpacificus. The sequence continues at coordinate 7,396,606 of NC_061081.1, read as the reverse complement.
TTACATTAGGACTAATCTATACATGGATTGCAGTATAGGTCCCATACAGTACAATATTCTGATAGTAGTTCTGTGAGTTAACAACAGCATTATCATCACAGACAATGTCTGCATGTCTAGAAGATAAGAGTGATAAAACAGGAAATTAAATGAGCATGCTTTATGTATGGTCTTTGTAGGTTAGAACTTCAAAGTTGGTGAAATGGCAATTTAACAAACAATTTCTTCATCTTCTTGTGATCGGATTACTGATAGTCTTTTGTTTTCAGAATATCCCCCTTTGATATTATTTTTTATGATGTACAAAGGAGTTTTTCCCTGACAGCTCTCTTGCTATGCCAGTGTGTAGGAACCCTGCTGACTGTGTTGATATGGTTTCTACAGTGGCTGGGCTGGGCTTTGGCATTATGAGTGGCGCCTTCTCTATGATCAACACCCTGTCTGACTCCTTGGGCCCAGGGACTGTGGGTATTTTTGGAGACTCCCAGTACTACTTCATCACCTCAGGTACATGTGAAGATCACCAATAACCATTGCATTGTTCATCTTTCGTATAGGCTAATTGGCCTTTGATTGGTATTTAGAGTTCTCCCTTGTTATGGATTTGGGTCCAGATTAATTACTGTGTAATTGTCATTGATCTGTCTTTTCTATCTCCAAAATCTTTTAATATTAGAATTGTGCTCTATTGCATTCTCATTTGCCAGCTATCAGCCTGTAATGTACCCTGTGCTGAATTTTTTAATCCATTAAATTAAATTATCTTAAAAATTATGTGCAGCCTTTATGTGGGTTTGAAATCAGTAAATAATGAATTATAATAAAATAGCACTGGACTGTGACCTCTACCTATCTGTAGCTCTCATGACCCTGGCACTGACTCTTCTCCACACCTTCTGGGGCGTGGTCTTCTTTGAGGGCTGTGAGAAGAAAAGGTGGTGGGTCATTGCTGTGGTACTCTGCCTCCACCTGGTGGTGTCTGGTCTGGTAAGGCACACACAAAAGCCTGCACATGCGTGTATACAACATATTATGACATGTTTTGAAATGCTTTTATATTTAGTCTGACTTCTTTGGATACATGTTGATGCCAGAACACAGTACTGTCACGTGGCATATTTGTAAGATTCTTTGGCTATATGGTGTGTATTAGGCAGACAGGTGGGATTTAGGCAGTAGTATGTGGCGGACTTATCCTATTTGATTGACTAATATAAGACTCATGGTCTTTCTCTCCATCCAGTCTCTGTTAAACCCCTTCTATGCGGGAAGCCTCCCCCCTGTCTTTGTCATCATGGTGCTGATGGCTGTGTGGGCCTTCTTCTCCTCAGGGGGCTGCCTGCACAACCTCACCTTGCTCTGGACTTGTAAGACGTCTAATAATCTGACATACACACACAACATGCACATACCAGGGTTCCCACAGGGCCTTGATATCCTTGAAAGTTTGTGAATTTGAGAGACAAAAATCAAGGCCTTGTAAGTTTTTGAAAATAGACATAAGTCATTGAAATAGCTTGAATTTATATATTTTGTGCAATAATAGAAATTTAACTGCTCTGCTGTGTTAAAGGCAAGAGATCACAGTCTGCCATCACTGTAACACGGCACAATTGATAAGAGTTCTTTTAACTGTTGTCTATGAGCTTCTTTAAAGCCTGCTAGTTCTCATTATAAAAAAATATTAGTGTTGTAACAGGAATCAACCATATCTGTGTCTCAAACAATGCCTTGGGTCCATGGATTTAAGGGAATTCGGCCTGGAAAGTATTTGAAAAGTCCATAGATTTGATGTTTCAAAATACGCAAACCAACATATGAATACATTCATTTGTTGGTAGGTGTGACCTTCAGTCTCAAATTAGTGATTTAAATTGAGATTAAGATTTAATTGCACGAAATTAACATGATTGATTGGTATGGGATGGCAGGCATTCATCCCATAGTGTTAATGTATATACATTTATATATTCACATAACATAATATAATAACTTATTGATGTCTGTTTTTTTCTGTGTTTCACAGGTAAGAAAAATAATGTTGACACCTCCTAACTCTCATCTTCTGATATAAACTTTTATGAGTGGTCAAAGGACATCTTAACTCTACGTGCTCTAGTCCAGTGGACCAACTGCTTGAGACATCACTCTTCTCACTGAACTACTCCAGTTAGTCTGGATGGGTAGGCCTAGCAATGTCTAGCCCAGCCTACTCTTCTGAAAGTGAGTAAGCATCTGAAGGGAAATCCCTGTAAATAACCTAGTAAAATAAAATAGTTTATACAGACATTACTACAGAAGCTTTCAAGAATGCAGGGGATTTCAGTTTGTATTAATCGTTTCTGCTTTATATTTCCTGGATTTTGATTAGCATTACCTGAAATATTTCCTGTTCATTTCATGAATGACGATTCACACAATAAATACTCAAAATACCTAGTAAGAGCATGAAAATGGACACAAATTTAGCTCAAAAAAACAATATAAAAAATAATTTTTGATGCTTTGTTTGAAGCATAAACACAATAGCACATTCTCTCGACTCAGCTCAACTTGATCTTTAGTGGTAAACATCACGTGCAGGACACGTAAATATAAATATAAGACAGTATTGTTTTATGGGGCATCATTGTCCACCAGATAATTGTGGAAAGGAGACATGCTTATCAGTCTCATGCATTAATTATAGTATTCAGATGGGCCAGTAATAAACCATGGTAGGCCTATCTGAATGAAGAATGAAGAAATAAGGATTTAATGGTTATGACAATTACGATTTCCTTAAACATTGAAAGTTAAAATGTAGTGTTCAAACAGGTGCTGTGTTCCTGCCATCATGACAAATTTTCCGCACACAGTATTGAATGCTTTCAGATTGATTATATTCTTGTGTTATGAGATTTTTTGAATTTCACACAAACAAGTTTGAAACAGTTATGTAACTATTTTTTGTCACAGTGAATCACTTTAATCATTCCATGTTTTAAGTGCTATCAGTGCTGTGCATAAGCCCTTGTGCAGACCAGTTTTGTATTTACGTTTTGAAGTGTACCTTTGATTGAATGTATTGACCAAGTCATTCATTTTACCAGCTAGTATAATAACCTTCCTGTAATCCAACCAATCCTGGTACTGTGTATCATTAGTAACATATATTTAAATTCTACAGTTAATTATAATGTTATCATAGTTTCTTTCATTGTTTTAAGTATTCAATATTTATCAATGCCAGATTTGACTGAAATGTTTTTGCTTCGTATTATAATTTGCTCACTTCTCACATCCAATAATGTGTTCCATATGTGTTATGAAAGAGAAGTACCATGTGAGTTTGCTACATCACTGAGTCAGCAGGCATATTTAATAAGTGTGTATTTTCTGCAGTGATGGGACACCTCACATTATGGTCAATGTGAAGTGATATTCTACAAGTGTGCATCTTTCCATCTATACAGTGTTTTAAAGCACTGTGTACTATTATAGTGTTTAAAACTCCATCTACGCTTGAAGAATGAAAATTTAAACTTTGTGTGTCACATGTATTTTTAAAGAGAATGGTGCCAAAAAGGATCTGATGTCACAGATAAAGCATTTGTAGTTAATTAAGTTGTGTTGTATGATTTCCATTATGTGGTCTCAGTTTCAGCATTTTGTAAGGGGTGGTGAATTAAATCAATCAAACTTTACCTATTCAGCACGTTTCATACCAGGAGGCAACACAATGTGCTTCACAGAGGGAGGATACAAACACACATTAGATTATCTATGCCACAGACTTTTAAAGCCACAATACATATCAAACAGTATCAAATAGGCGATAATAAAGAGGCATGTCTTAAGATATTATTAAACTCACTTAATTGGCAGTTTCAGCCATTCTACGGTTCTCTGGCAGAGTATTCCAAAGGCTGGGAGGATAAAAACTAAAAGCTGCCTCCATGTCTCTTGGTCCTGGCTTTTGGAACTGTTCAGAGTTTTGAGCCAGAAAACCTCAGGGTTCTACTCTGTGCACATCTTGAAAGTATGCTGGAAATACATTCAGGTGCATGACTATGAGGTAACTGATATTAACTAGTAAAATATTATGAAAATCTATTCAATAACTAACAGGCAATCAGTGCAGTGATTGTAAGACTGGTGTGAAGTGCGCCCTCTGTCTAGTTTTGGTGAGGACTCGTGCTGCAGCATTCTGTATCATTTGTAGTTGACCAATAGCTTTCTTTGTAAGAGCAGACAAGACAGTGTTAAAGTAGTCCAGCCTGCTTGTGATAAAAGCATGCATCAGTCTTTCAGTGTCACCCTGAGAAAGACAAGGCGTCACCGTAGCAATATTTCTAAGGTGATAAAAAGACGTTATATTTTTGATATGGTTTTCAAAATTAAAGTCAGAGTAAATTGTAAAAGGCATTGTGTAACTGTTCATAGCCAGCAGGTGACACTGTTGACTGTTCAGTATAAAATACTATCATTTCGAATCACAGACTGTTCTAGGATAATGTTTGGGTTGTAATTTATGTATTTTTAATAGATTGGCATACATTGACATATAGTACTGACGCGACTTCATCATGGCCAGTTGACCTATTGACATCACTAAACCATGGTCAATTGGGAGTTATGGTTCCCCAAAGACCAACTGGAAATAAGTCTATATTACATTTTTGCCTACACTTCTACGCTACCAGGGGCATTTCTACACGGGGGCCAACAGGGGCCAGTACCCCTGTAAAAATGTCCCTGGCAACCCCTGTGGCCCCCCTGAGCTGACTGACTTTCCTTCTTCTAGTAGTCATCATGAACCGAGGAAGGGACATTGCAGGCTTTTTTTTGACACAGTAAATAAAAAGTTAGAGAAACATATCAAGGTATTGAGAGAGTTGAGGAGCTGGAAGAAGGAGACCCAGAGCATTTTGTATGATTTTAATGTAAAGCAAAATTAAAGTATTTAATGTGTAAATATCCTTTGTTTCTGTTTTTTAATGTGCCCCCCTGATTAAACACTGCCCCCCCCTTGCCCCCCCCCCTTCAGTAAAATGAGTCTAGAACCGCCACTGTACGCTTCTGAACATGAAGGAACTTACAGTTAAATATTATTTTGGTGTTCCATACACCCAATATCGAATACAATGCTTAGGTCCCATTTGTTTATCAATATTGTAGTTTAAAAAAGTAGTGGTGTTGTTTGCGTGGTAAAATAGGACTATCGTCTAAATTGATATTTTACCCCCCTTGCGGAGAACCGTCGTGAGCGACGTCGAATAGGGGCGGACACCTCTTTATTAAAGGTCGTCGCGTCTCCACAAAGTCACAAGTGCATACAGCACAGAGGGAACAAGAATGGATATACTCAGAACCATCGCTCACCAACCCATAAGCAACCCTAAAATGTGTGACCACTCGTTAAACAAGCCATCGGAGATCAAACGGAAGAAATCAGAGGAACACATTCCAGGGCCACAAGAGATGTCCCGGATTGTTACAGATTCTACTACAGGGAAATGTTATTGTCGTGGAAAAGTTCTTGGCAAGGTAAGGATTTGCATAGGCTATGAATACTGCTTGAAATATAGGAACCAGCCATGTAGTTATATTTTCCCCATGTTTTTAGAAATTTGGTTTTATATTTTCATTATCATGATTGTAGGAGTAGTATTATTATTCAAAGTCAAAATTATTCAAATAATTTCGGTAGGATAGACTGTTGATGCATCTCTGTGTGCGTCCTCGCAAGTGTTAAGAGTGAAACACGCTACAATATGCGTGTCTGTTTCAGTAAACCACATAATCAATCATGTATCTGCTTTGTTCCCAGGGTGGATTTGCCAAATGCTACGAATTCACAGACTTGACAACAGGAAAAGTATACGCTGCGAAGATCATTCCACACACTCGCGTCTCCAAGCCGCATCAAAGGGAAAAGGTATGCACAATGGTATCTTGGTTTTTCCTGGTGGCAACGCTTTTGTTGATTGGCTATAGTTTACAATGCATAACCATAATTTGATTTACAGATCGACAGAGAGATAGAGCTACACAGTGTTCTCCACCACAGACACATCGTCCATTTCTACCACCACTTTGAAGACAAAGACAACATCTACATTCTGTTGGAGTACTGCAGTAGACGGGTAAGATGAACCCTTGCTATCCAACAGCCCGTCAACTAAAAGGAAGCTAGGGAGATATTTCTGTGCATAAAACCATCTGAATTACTGTCCTGTGGTTGTTGGTGACATCCTTTCAGTGACACCTATTTAACCACTTTGTTTACCTTGCAGTCACTTGCCCACATCCTGAAGGCTAGGAAAGTTCTGACAGAGCCAGAGGTGAGGTACTACCTCCGACAGATTGTCTCTGGTCTCAAGTACCTCCATGAGCAGGAGATCCTCCATAGGGACCTTAAACTGGGTAAGTTAGTTAACCAGTCACCTGTCACTCCCGAAATTTTCTTACAACCTAAATGTCATTTGCATCACTGACATCACTGGGTGTTTATAATAGCTGGCTGCTTTATTGCTATCTCATTGCAGTGTGCATCTATACTTTGACAAAGGTTCATGAAATTTGAGACCTTAAACTCATGTTTGGAATTGAATCAATTAAGCGAAAAACCCTCCTCAGACTTATTTAGCACAAAGGTCATTCCCCATCTTTTAATGACATCTGGCATGCCTCTCTGATGACGCCACAGACGTGCATGCAAATCCAGTTAAAATAAAAAACTAATTACCAGGTAGACCCGTGTCTAATTATCTAGTTATCTAAAATTATATAGACTCTCTCCGGTTTACCATCTTTCTTCACAGTAATTCTCCTCACCAAAAACCAATTTTACTAAACCAGTACCGCTATGTCTTCTATGACAGGTAATTTCTTCATCAACGAGTCAATGGAGTTAAAGGTGGGAGACTTTGGGCTGGCAGCCAAGCTAGAGCGGGTCGAGAACCGCAGAAGAACGATATGTGGCACACCCAACTACCTTTCCCCAGAAGTGCTGAACAAGCAGGGGCACGGCTGTGAGTCGGATGTGTGGGCCCTAGGTTGTGTAATGTAAGTTTACAAATAATTTGTGCAATGATTTGAATATGCTGCTTGTTATAGTAACATATTATAGTGTGTTGTAATATTGATACATTAATGATACTAGTAGTAAATAGCTTTTGGACAATAAAGAGTGCATTGACACATAGGATCAGTGGTTATTGACAGTTCTCTGGTCTCTTCAGGTACACCATGCTCCTGGGCAAACCCCCATTTGAGACCACCAACCTGAAGGAGACATACAGGTGCATTCGAGAGGCTCGGTTCTCCATCCCCTCCTCCCTGTCGATTCAGGCCAAGCAGCTGATCAGCAGCATGCTATCCAAGACCCCAGCAGACAGACCCCACCTAGAGGACATTCTCCAACATGACTTTACACAGGTGTGTGTGTGTGGGGGGGGGGGGGGTAGTAGGCAATGGTTATGTAACAACCCATCCATTCCTTGCTGCACCACCCTCTTATTCTAATGTTCTAATTCTCTCTCTCTCTCTCCAGGGCTTCACCCCAGACAGGCTGTCATCTAGCTGTTGCCACACAGTTCCAATCCTCCACCACAACAGCCCGGCCAAGAGCTTCTTCAAGAAGGCTGCTGCTGCCCTGTTCGGAGGGGGCAAAAAGGACAAGGCCAAGTACTTTGAAACTCTGAGTAAGCACTTTGCAGTACTTATCATCTTGGAGTGTTGATTACCAGTGAATGCAATTTTGGTAAATTGCACAAAGATCCTCCATATCAGTTGAAAATGACTTGACCTATTCAAACTGATTTAAGATTTATTTTACTCATTTTGTCCATTTTCAATTCAATAAAGGCATACATACATGTATATATTTTCCACATACTGTAATGTCTTACTGTATAAAATGATTAAATATCCAACCGTTTGTCCTTTACAGACAGAATGACCAAAGAGGAAGAGGACATCAACAGGTTACAAAATGACTTGAGAAACACCTCAATTAGTCATCCCCCCTGCAGCAGACAGGCCTTAGAGGTGAGTTACCCAGATTCTTGCAGCATCATCCCCTCCAAACAGTGTTATAAACTCCTATCAGCTTCCCTTCTCTTCTCTATTCTTATTTTCAGTTCACCAAAACATTAAATTACTTCATATTCCAAAGCAGTACTGACATATAATTTTGAAGTAAACATGTATTTAATGTATTTACAAGATGTATTAGATTATGCTTTTAATAAAAATTGTATAACAGTCCAACTCAAATCCCCCTCCTTTTTACCCTCTCAGGACAGCAAGGCTCTGTGTGTCCCTGTGGCACACAATGCGCTACCCCTTAAAGAAGGGGTCAGCCACAACACCAACAAGCAACAGCTGAGGGGCACCATTCGCATGATCGTCAAGGGGACACTGGGCAGCTGTAGCACCCGCAGCGAATGTACGTATAGTTTGCATGACATGACATTGTGGATGACATTGTGGATTTGCGTAAATCTTTTTCTATCATGAAATATAAGTTCATCTGTGGAGGATGGATGTGCCATGTCAATTTTTTGCTCTGTGCCACAAAACACAATACATTCAAAAACATGTGAATCTGCAGGATGGATTTTAATTAGATTTTTACTTCAGGTCTGGAAGACAGTACAATGGGCAGTGTAGCTGACACTGTTGCCAGAGTCCTGAGAAATTGTCTGGAGAACATGCCAGAAGGTAGGTAGAACTGGAAACCAAATTTATCAAATAAATGTATGGAATGTAGACAGTATTGTTATAAGATCTTTCACTGAATTTACTGACAAAGAAACTTGGTACTGTCCTGTTTTTAATTGTACAGTTTAGCATTCCAGATTAAGATAATTATCTTAAAATAATTGCTTGTTTTGCTCCTTCCAGCTGAGGACATTCCCCAAAACAGTATGGGCACCAGTTTCCAGTGGGTTACAAAATGGGTGGACTATTCCAACAAGTATGGCTTTGGCTACCAGTTGTCTAATCACGTTGTAGGAGTTCTCTTCAACAATGGCACACACATGAGTCTACTGTCTGACAAAAAGTGAGTTCTCAGATTCTAAGCTTATCTGTATGGATTTCTTTGAATTTATGATGTGTGCGTATGGAAAAGTCCAGATCACTCGCTATTAGGTGAGAAGATTTGGGAGCTTCTGTCCAGAAAAGGCCAACATTTTAGCTTTACTGTATCAGAGTAGTGAATATCAAGATGTCAAATACAATATGTAGGTATTAGGTGATGTGAGAGTTTATACATGGGTATAAGTAGAAAGGCAATTGGAAGATCAAGTATTGGATTCAACAACATGTTTTTTCCCCGCCAAATTGTTTCCCTTCCCAACTGTTTTCCATTCCCTGACTCTCCTGTTCCATGTTCTCTCCAGGACTGTGCACTACTATGCAGAGCCACACAAATGTTTGGTCTTCTCAACAAGCGAGGCACCAGAACCCTTCATGGGTCAGGTGACCATCCTTAAGTACTTTGCTCACTACATGGAGGAGAATCTTATGGACGTAAGTACTGTGGCCATTTTACTCCATTAACTGTATTGTTAGCATCTTTCTTATTACATAAACTAAAAAAGTTATATTGTCACTTGATATGACATACTACACTTAAGTACCCTAAAGAGGAAGTACAGATACTGTACACACCTTTGTCAATATGAGTTGACTCAAATAAATGCTGTATGTAGTGTAAATATTGACCCCTCTACGCTTTTCTATGTAGGGTGGTGACTTGCCCAATGTGACAGACACCAGGAAGCCCAGGCTCTACCTTCTGCAGTGGCTCAAATCTGATTGTGCTCTCATGATGCTCTTCAATGATGGCACTTTCCAGGTATAGTCAGCGTTATATCTGACTATAACCCTGCATGCAAATTAGAATTTCAATTTCCTTTCAGCTTATTTTCTCTGTTGAACCATTTTCTAACTGATGCTATTCAAGTGATAAAAATACAAAAATACATTCTGGGTCACCATTCATCACTCGTCCTAACCTCAACCATTCCTCTATCAGGTGAACTTCTACCACGACCACACAAAGATCATCCTGTGCAACCAAAACGAGGAGTACTTGCTTACTTACATCAACGAGGAGCGTGTCTCTACCACCCTGCGCCTCAGCACCCTGCTCATGTCCGGCTGCAGCGCAGACCTGCACAGTCGCATGGAGTATGCACTCAACATGCTGCTTGAGAGGTGCAGCTAAAGCCAGGAACGACAGCCATTTTGTACCTTTCAAGGGGTTTGACCAAGCAGTTAACTGGATTTGGTGGACTTTGGCATTCAAAATGACCAATCCTATTGTGACTTGTGGCTTTGGATAAAGGAAGAAACCTGTCCTGAGTGGAGTGAAATTGGGGGTAAAAGTAACTCATCCTTTAAATGAAGTCTTGGTGAAAAAACAAGGCTGAAGATGAAAAGAAACCTGCTGGGCTGGAACCAGACGATAGACAAACAAACCAAAACTATTTGGTTTCAACACTTGATGCGTTGAGATGGACTATGAGAAAGCAAGATTTTGAACAGTTTATGCTACAGACTTCAGAAGGGTCCTATTAGAAAATGTACTTCTCTGTAGAGCAGAGAACAGAAAAAAATTAAATGGTGACAACTGTAAAAACATTAACCCTAACCCTATTGTGACATCAATGTTAAAACAAAATCAACAAGGACCAATAGCATTTTAGTCTAATCCCAGTAATGATGAATTGTGCAGTATTAATTTATACAAAAATAATTTAAATCCTATTTGGATTATTTTTGGTTATAACTTGCTGTTTGCTGATTAAAAGATGTTTTTTCAAAATGACCTAATTTCAAATAAATCATAGTCATTTTTATGTTATAAGTCTGTGTTATTTCTATCCTCTTATTTATTATGACCTAACTAGGCTCTTATGAAGGACTAGACTATTGGATCTATGATAGTAGTCACCAAGTGTTTGTGAGCAAGTGGCAGTTGAGTCAAAATGTATGTTGAGTCAAAATGTAAACCCTAGAGGCCCTCTTCAGTAAATTTTTCTAAAGTGCCAATTTTATTATACAAATGGCACTTTAGATGTGCCACAGACATTGATGGTTCTATTGTAAATTATAGTATATTGGGCATAACCTTGATAAGGTAATATGTGTAATATTTCCAACTTCTTTACTTGTCCATACACAAAATTGACAAGCCAATGAAAGCCATTCTACACCACTGTAGGCAACCTAGATCACTAAGTTTATAAGTAGTTTGTAGGTAATGCTAATGGACCTGCAAAATACGGTGATTGACAAACACCCATGCAATTATTTAGCAATTTCCGACCATCAGTTTTCCATTTAGCAGGCATTCTTAAATCCATGGTGGCTGCTGCAAAGTGCCTTCAAGTCACATTTTCTGTTCTGCTTTAATACTAAAAACCATAGTGAGGCTCAGTGACTTCCTGTCTGATGGGGACCCTGCAGTAAACTGGTTCTTGGGGGATTAAGCCTCAGGAAATTATAAAGCTTTTTCTAAGCATCTTTCAAACTACCTGGAGTTTATAAACCCAAGTATTCACTGCAAAGTGTCCGCTGGGGCACCAACAGAAATATAGAAAGACAGGGAAAAATACATCTGACAAAGACGAGCCTATCCAGAAAGAATTCTGACAAATTATAATTTAAAGTGGAAATGCAAAATTGTGCTGTGCCTACAGTGTACAAATATAATTCCAATTCCCCAGGTCTATCATCACACCACAGCACACTCCATCCGTAAACACTGAGGAGTGTTACATCATTGTGAATGTAAACCAGGGCAATAAAACTAGAAATATATTAAGGTGGATTTCCATGGGAAATTATGTCAGTTGGTTAACATGTCAACGTCACTTGAATCACTTATTTTTTCCTGTGTGAACAAATGTTGCTCTCTCCAAAAGCTGTTCCAATTGGCACTTTGTTCACTTGGTTCTGGTGAAGAAGATTCTAGAGAGAAACCAAAGGTTGATGACCTGAGCCATCTAACAGAATGGTCCGACAGCTGGCATCATTAGATTGCAAATGTAGGTCACTTCTGAAATGAATCAAATAAAATGTCATAACACAATAAATTGGTCAAACAATTGACTTTCCTTTTTGCATGAAACAGCATAATACTTTCAGTGCGTCCTTGTGGAACAAACTGTAAGGGAATAATTGCTTGCAGGCTCCCTGAGGTAACCTTTCACCTTATGTGCAGCAAGGTCAGGAGCATCCATCCATCATCCCTCAGTTGATGCAAAGCATTCTAAAACACTTAATATCTAATTTCATCTTGAACATAATTGATTCTCCACCACCTCTGAAGAGACACACAACCTTCTACATGATTGATAATGTTGTGCAGAGGTCCTCTTGTAACATGTTGAAGTTAACCCAGTTCCCATATCATCACTTACCGTGCGTGTCCACTACAGTGGCGCGGAGCGTCAGCTTCCAATCCATTTTCAATGAAAGTGTAAGGCATTGTGGGAGCGTACACGAGCGTCAACGCCCAGTTTCATTGAAAATGGATTGGAAGCCGCCGCTCCGCGCCGCTGTAGTGGACACGCACGGTTAGACAGCTGGTACTGAGGCTGGCACTCACACAAGACTTCAATTTAGTCAATTTAGTAGTTTCCCCCTTAACACCATTAGCCTTGAACTTCATGTATGGTAGACACAGGAACAGAAATCAAGATCTCTGGAGAAGGACTCACAGCCTTGAAATTGTAGTATATGTCTGACCTCAGACAATTTCGTAGTTTTATAGTCATTTCTCTATGCTAATTGTAGTGTGGTACATACAGTGACACATAACTGGAGAGTCCTTTTCTATTTTTGAACATGATTAATTTTTATATTCCAGGCACATGCAATTTACCACAAGTGAGACTCAAAAGTAGAATCATCTGCTTGAAACCAGTTTGTAACAGGCACAAATGGCATATAATTGGTACTTAAGAAGTACAAGGGTGTTATGCTAAGCCATCAGTAAAGATTAATGTTATAATAGATTGTCTTCAGTTATTTGGAAGAACAAAATATTTATGTAACGATGTGCAGGAATAGCAAATAAGACTTTGGATCCAACCAGAGGATATGGCACATGCATGCCATACATTTCTTAGGGGCAAGCAACATCTGAGGCCTGTGAATCACACTGTCTTACATAACTCCATCTTCCAGAAATGGCTAGGAATCCTTTGTGAGTGTCCAACTGCCCCACATAACAGCATGCATCATGAGAGTCTGACCTATGTCCTTTGGAGGACAGACGGACAAACAAACAGACGGGTGGGTAGACACATTACCAGATGGACACTAACGAATGAAAAATAACACCAACGAGAGTAAAGCAGAGCATTAGCTGTTACATCAGAACATTGCTGACATTTTTCCCACCTCTTCACAATGCCATGTTTAATCATACCGATCTACTGTGCCAGGTGAAGAATGTCGGTAGACATGGAGGTTGCTATGGTGGCAATCAAATGTAGTTTTTTTTTTAAGCAAATAAGCTTTTCTGAGGATAGACCATGAGGAGTTGTAGTGTTTTCTCCGTTTTTGTTCTACTACTGTTTGGCATCAACGTGTAGAAATCACCAGTGTGTACAAATTACTTTGTTTTGTATTTAATAAAGCCAGATTGATTGAATGTTTAGTTTTTTACAAATTTAAATGCAATAAGCTGTCCTAGAAAGGTATTCTTCGAGGTGTCCTTCAAAACCTATTTCCTGAAAAGGTGTCCTGCGAACAATCATCTACATTTAAGGCATGACATAGCTTCTGTTGCTTTCTTCCTTCTAAATCTCTTCCAAAGCTCTAACAGGAATGGCAAAAAGTAAACCATCTTGACTTGCCAACCCTGCATACAGGTTTGAGAGGAAACCGGATATGATAGGCTCAGGCTGAAACAAGCAAATTCCTTAGAGGAAAACCCCCATGTCATGAAAATATGTAAGGCAGCAGGCAGGTTGGGTGTGATGGAACTTGAGGAAAACTCCATTCACATAGACATACTTGAAATGTCTGGACAGTATTATTAACCACAAAATGAACACCTGTTATGACCACAGAGGGCAGTGACTATTAACTGAATTCAATACTTCTTTAACTCTGAAAAGGTGCACCCATTTGACATTTTGACAGTCTTTAGATACTTTTCGAAAGACTGGGAGGATTGTCATACTGTACATTAATCATACCTGATCTGCCCTGCATAACTCTGTCTGTTTGACTTGCTCGCTCATGTTTGCTCGCCCATGCAAATGTAGCACCTCATAAATTTCCTCTGAACTGATACCACACCTATTAGCACATTCCAAAACACTCCCAACCAACAAACACACACACACACACACACACTGTATCTCTCCCTCTGCCTACACATGGGCATGCAGAGACACACACATACCCTTTCTCTACCTATAAACAACAGAGCAGGGTGGAATCCTATCTCTACAAACAGCAACATAAACTGAACTTTAGTAACCTTCCTTTCTAAAGACTCAAGACATTTTGAACTGTCTAAAAGGATACAAATTGTAAAACCTAAAAACTGTAATACCACCTTGTCTGTTGTATGCGAACCTGGCTAAAGCCTGTTGTTACCTACAATGGTGATACTGTAGGCTGCACAGTAGTAGTAGTATTGTATTGTAAGCATTGTGAAACCAGATACTATACCATACCAAAACACAAACTGTAGCAATGTAGAAAGAATGTTTGACAGTAGTGGAAAAGCTTTCATCAATAAAGGAGAATATGTGGAGGGTATTCTATATTCTCTATTGCGCCCAACTACTGTCTCCCAGCCTTTTTATCCTTTGTGGAGGATCACCTTTGTGAACACATACTACACAGGTTCAGACTCCCTATCTCACTCTCTCTATCCCTTTCTCTCATAACCCCCCCCCCAACACACACACAAATCATTATAAAAGCACACACACATTGTCTTTGGGGTACATGTGTGTACCAATCTTTTCATATCCAGATGGTTATCCTATTGAGAAACCAGGTGGAAACTCGTAGGCATGTTTCCAGCTGGATGTGAATTGACCCCAGGACTCTGGACCACAGAGCAGAACAGCACCTCCAGTCCTAGTTACCTTACCACGCTAAGGCCCTTCCCCTCAACTCTCAGTGATTCCACAAGTGACTGGCCACGCTCGTGCCACTAGTACTCAAAAGCATGTTAGCATTCAGATGACCAAACAAAACCCACTGACGGCATGAGCAGACCAGTCATAGGAGAGACAATGGTGGAGAAGTTACTGTAAAAACCACAATAGTAAACAGCCATCCACAAAAAACCTGCACAGCTCACGTCTGGTGGTAGGAACTAGGAACACAGTGAAAGCTGCCACTTTGGAATCTACAGGTCACACTTGACCATGCCCAACCTGTTTACCCAAGTAGGTCACCGTAGCCTTAACAAATAAATCCTGTGATAGGAAGTGACTTGTTTGTCTAAGAGCACTTGACGGGGAGATTGGAATTGATAACACCAGTAAGTACAAGAGGGATAGAAGGAGAGAGGGAGAGACAGGGAAAGAGAAAGAGAGTGAAACAAAGTAATCAGCAATCAGGCTTAATACTGATGAAGGTGTAGACTGTAGAGCAAGCCTCAGGTCAATTGAGTGATGGTGACTTTTACTGAATGGTTTATTTGTGGATGTTTTCACTTTAAGTACAAAGACGCATAGATCCCAGCAATAAAATTTAATCAGAGACAGCTACTAAAATAAAAGGTAAGGTGCCCTAGAGTTCCGAATATATACAATGAATTTTCCTTATCCTCTTCTTGAATAAATGAATGAAGTCATGAATGAATGAAGTCAATTAATGACTTCATTTGCCCCCCCCCCCCCCCCCCTAGTTATCAACCTCTGAAATTGCATTTTCTATTTTCATCCACTTGTCCAATGAAAAACATTCAGCATCCTCACACTGGAACTAGTTTTGCTGAAGGGTCTCCACTATGACATCTTATGAAATTTTCCTGCCTCATTCCTGCCATCCCCCTGCCCCTCCCCCCTGCTTGCCTCCTTCTGTCAACACATCCATTATTTATGAATATTTCACCGGCATTTATGTAATAACGCCATGAGTGGATGAATTTTATATGGTGGGCTACTTGACAGGCATCTGGTGTTGGGTGAGGTCATCGTGTTGTTAAACAGCCTTCCTAGCATGAACTCATTGTTGCATAACACATCCAGCACACAAAACAGCCTTTACATCAATAATCTTTCAGATCCTATATGCTCTATTAGGCATGACTGATGGACATTGTTATTTGCAGTGAGTGATTAGACAATAGTCCATTTGTGACTTTTTCATGTACATGGTGACTGATGGAAAGAGGAATGAATATACATGGATGTGTGCAGACCGGGAAAGCAATAACGGGCTGCTTACCTCTGGTTTTTAATTTTATGAACTTACTTGTTTATTTATTAGGCTGAGAGTGCTTTAATGGGAAGAACTCTGTTGTTTCCGTTTCCTCGTGTTTGCAGAGGCATAGCCCTGGCACCACTCAACACCAGTTCTTCCTCTGTCATCAAGAAAACACAAATATACTGTATATTAAAGAACCTTCACATAAATCGCATAATGGTCTACAATGGTTTCACTCAGTTGTTTTAGGAGTAAACCAGAAATCAGTTCCAACAGGTCTTTTGAAAACGTCTCTCCATTTTATTCTTCTTTCCCCTGGTGATGCCCAAATTAATTTCCTTCCCCAGGAGAGAGGAATCAGATCATGTGCAGAGGGTGGGTCCAACACATCAAGGCCCAGCACCAAATTGCAGCAAATTGTTTACAGCTAAGAAACGGCGCAGTCTCACGATAATGGCAGCCTTTGGCCAGATGACAGAATGGAGAAAGAGCTTGGCTTTAACACTGCCATTTGCTTTCCACCCCCTTCAAAGCAGGGATGTGTTTTGGCTTTGTATACTTGTGGTTTGCGGCATACCCCTTCCTGAGATAACATCATGTTTGGATTTTCTAAATTTAGTCTGTGTGATGGCCCGATAGATAGGGTCAAAGCCCAAATTACTGACATTAGAATGAGAAGGGGCCAGCGATGGTTTACTGTCAAGAAGAGAGATAGATAGATAATGCAGATAGAGATGGCTGTTTCCATCTTTTGTTTACTAAGGGTAGTTGTAGTGTAGCAGAGATAAAATGGTTCTGCGTAATGAAGTTTGACAAAATGTGTTTTCATATGCACTGGCATTGTTCTCAAGGCTCACCATGTTGGGCACTAGTATTTAAATGTAGTCTTTTGAACACCGTTCCCCTTCCATTTCTGCATGTTCAGAGATAAGGCTGGTGGGTAAAGATTGATACTATTGTACGTTTTGCTGGATTATGGTTCAAATCAGGAATGTAACCTAGAGTTAAAACATTACGGTAATCTGTGACCTCAGGAGTGTGGTCGGAAGTAGGCTTTGATGGATAACAGCCCCACCCACTTACCTATGTACAAGACTGGTTTAAAATAGGGCTAGTATTATTTACTTGTCGTAAATAATTCTGTTTAATGTTGGTGAGTATAATTTGATGTCCGAAGTGTCCGATCGTGGTATTTTGCCAACTCAAAGTCACTGTGTGCCTTGAGAGTCAACCACTTGATCCAGCTCTGTCCTTTAATAGCAATTTATTAAAAGAGTCTGCCTTTGACCAAAACCCATTAATCCCCAAACAACACAGCCTATTTTCTATTTTTAGCTGCATTGATGTTGTTTTGTTCTAAATTCTCACTAAAAGTGCACTCTTGGTAGATACTGCAAATAGCAAGCTACTCAGCATGTTCTAACTGGATGTCAAGTTGTGGTCTAGCATGCTCTCTGGTTATTCTCCAGAGATTGGTCTCCAAATCAGAATCAGACTTTGCATCTGGGTTGAGGCTGAGCAGCTAGATAATAAGTCCGGTAGAAGAAGGGCTGGATAAAAATCACATCTTTGATATTTGTTTCTTTTTACAGTAAGCACTTTGAACATTACACAATGACCATGAGTTTAAAGGGCTAACAGGGTATAAAAACGTTTTTTTGCAAAGTTATTTAGTCTTGATTCCAGGGTTTGCATTTGCCTTTGGAGACAACTGCTGGGATATGACAACATACAAAAGCAGTTTAATAAAACTCAATTAAATAATCTGTCATAGGCAGTGCAAACATGTTGGGCATGCTGCAAGGTTAGGTTTGCTTTTCACCCTGTATGCTAACACTGCCCTTGCTCTGTGCAAAGTTGAAAAGGGGAGAAGAGCCTTTGGCTGCAATTACAAGTCTTCTTGATATACTTCTTACTTTGCACACCTTGAGCAGCTTCTCTCTTAATTCTTCTTAATGAAAAGCAGATACATGTACATATGTTTGGAGCCTCCTTCTTTTTACGGGCAGATTTTAGCTGGAGGTTAGGTTATTAGCCCACAAAGAGGTGCCATCACCATTGTAAAAGTAGGCTCGAATTGCCTAGCTATAGATATGTAGCTTCTAAAAGCTTAAGGTTTTTTGCACAATGCAAGACAAAGCACATGCACCTTCATTTCCCATCCAGGATTCTGACTGTGCATTTAGTTGTGTTACTGCTGCTCCTGTGAATTCCGTAATGAGGTGTTTTCTAATTCACCCCCCACCCAGGTTCTGAGTTAAAATCTAAACTAAGCTGGCATGTAATTGCCTCATGGTACTCTAAAAGACAGCATATGTGATTTCCTGGCATCTGAAAGTTCTAGAAATGTTGTTTTGAATCTCAAACACTAATGCATTTTATATTTGTAGCTGACTTCATTTCCCAACTACACTATTACACCATTGAAGGCAACTTTAGGGTAGGTAATGTTGTTGAGTATACATTTTTGCAGAAATAAACGTCATATCCTGAACCAAAACATTTAACGGTTTGACAGTAAAATGAAATCAATCCGATATCTGTGGGCATCGAAGAACTATAATAAACACGACCAATTATTAAGGTTGGACTGGTACTAATGATTGGACGACCTTCGGACCGAAAGCAATGACTGGACAGGATACTTGTATGTGTTTATCTACTTACTTCCGGCAGTGTTCATATTTTTTGGAGAAGTGGATTTTGAGGGACGGGGTGGGATATTGGTTTGAATCATTTCAAACTCAAGCTAAAATAGTTAGGTTCACAAAACTTACCTATCGTGCCTTTAATGTTGTGCTTGGTGCTAGCGTTGCTGGGAAAGATGAAATGTACACAGTGACCTATGACCTACAGAGGTGGCTCTCTAGTCCATGGAAAAGCAAACCGAATCTTGGAAGGCTAAGCATCAGACTGGCACCCTGGGAAAGAAATACATGACTACCATGCTTCATCTCTTAGTAAAAATGCAATGCTCAAAGTGAAAGAGATAAAGAATGATTGAAAAAGAATTAAAAAAGACACTTAATATTTTCAATGTTGTTTCTAATTGATTCATCTGGCCTAATTGGTTTTGCAGACATAAAGGATCAATTTGGCTGGGAAACTGCAATTTAGTGATGCTAGGGCTGTCAATACTGAGGTCAAAGCTTTTGTTAATAGAAATAGGATTTGCTCAGACAATGGTGATTACAGTATAATTAAAGTGTTCCCTTGTTAGGTCATCTCGATGTAAATAACAGAGGCTGACTCTTTCATGGCTAGTCAGTTACCTCGTAAAAAAGAAATGTAAAAAAGGTGTAAAATGTATGATCGAAATGGTCTTATATAAGTGAAGTCAACTGATAAGTGGAGAGTAGCATTGGAAAGCTATGGCAATTAAGTTATAATTATAGAATAAGGATTCAGTAGAACTCAATTTAACATCCCCCAAAAAACGAGTTAAGACAAAAATCCTCAAAATAATGTTCAGTAAATAATTTACTGAAAGGCTCAAACCACACCCAGAAACGTGCAATGTTAGCATACACACACACACACATTTACATCCCTGTAGTTCTAGGTCAATGATCCCTCATTCACAAATTAGATCAATTTTCATTATCTAAGTAAGGGTATCAATATCACAGAAACAAGAAAGAGGATATGTGTGGGTACATTTCCATTTGAGAGTGTGCCCAATATCCTTGGATGCCTGAGATTCCAAGATAAAGTCCCCCTGTGCCAATTGGAGTGAGGTTCTGGAAAGCTTCCGACAGCTTCGAATGCCCATGACACATGGCAGGCAGAAAGGGAGACCATCAAGAACCCTTGAGATCTTAATCAGTCATCTGTAGGGATACATGTTTGGCAACCAAAAACAGCAAAAAGAAAATATACTTTCGGTGTTTGGCCAAACAAGTGAAAAGACTGAATAAAGTTGACCAGACAATTATGTTTTTAATTACGCAATCAAATAGCAACCAGCGTGGAGTGAGTCGCGAGCACTTTTATGCAGCAAACATTGTCAGCATGATAAAGCATTTCAAAGTGTCCCGAGAAAGACAAAACATCACATCTTGATCCGAAAGCCTGTCCTGTAAAGAGGTTTCTCATTTGTTACGTCTTTATTGTGGGTACTATAGAGAGGCATTCTGTCAGTCTCATTAACTTTGGACCAGGAAGACAGTACAACCCAGCAGACCTTTTGTTGTTCGGTCTGTCGGTCTTCAGCCATTAGTCAGAGGATACACAAGTCTACTAAGAACCCAACACAGCCTAGTTAATTTAAGTAGTAGTAGTCTTTAAGATATTATTTCAAACCCACAGAAACCCATTACAAATCCAGTTTGTGGATGTGAACATTAACAATGGCACTCTCTCATTGGCTTTAAGATCCAACATGAGAGCAGAAAGCTTCTGAAGTTCCTAACATGCTCTTTGCATTCTCCAAGCTCAGCTTTGGGACTAGCTGACCACAACTGATTAGACATTGCATCTGAAGCAAAGAGGCTTTCAAGTAGCAAGTTAGAATTCCACATTTTGCACAATGGCACAACTGGCCATGAGTAGCTAACTCCCACCTTCCAAGTGGCCCACATACGCCCACAAGAGGCGTTATAGGCCACACCCAAAGTCGACGTGATTTTCCCTGATAAGCAATAAGAACAAAAATACAAAAAGGAGCCTATATGAAATTTCCACAATATGTACGTCCATAAATAAAATTGTTTTTCAAACCTAACAGCCTTAAAGATTACATGACTCGAAAAGATTAATTGGCTGTATGAATTTGTCTGAGGTTCCTCTTTAGGCTGTTGTTGCAGCCAACTGCACAACATTTTGCAGGCATGACTGACCTACACCATGATATGAGACCGAGTCGGTCGGGAAGATGGCGGAGCAAAGCTACAGTGACGTCATGTGACCCAAATGAATAGTAATGCACATGCTAGCAGGCATTTGTAAGGATTAACATTTTGCTTACCTGACGAAGCAGGCGGTAGTCGGGACTCTGTTTTGCTCCTAGCTTCAGGCCTGACCCCCACGGTCAGTAACTTCTAGAGCAGGGGTGTCAAACATACGGCCCGCGGGCCGGAACCGGCCCCCAAGGAGGTTCGATCAGGCCCGCAGGATAATTTGAAAGTGGAAAAAATGCATAAAAGACATGGAATTAATATTTTTAAATCGCTGTAATTCATGGATTATCCGCTAAGGGGCGCACTCTTTCCATCAGAGTAGAAGACAAGCCGCATCACTGAGACAGACTGAAAACAGCAGACGGTATCAATTAATACCTTGGTCTCTACTAGGGATGGGCGAACGATGCCTTGTGAAGCTTTGGTGGTTTCTTCCGGATTGTGCCGGCCCAAAGAGCCGAACTATCGGCGCTTTGAAAATGAACAGCGTCATCTAGCAGCCGTTTAAACTGGCTGAATGAGGCGTAGTGGTTGTCTCCGACGGTAGACTACCCTACGTTATTCAATATTTAATTAAGGCTACATGTGTTCATTTTGATCTGATATTAGTGCTCACACATTAAAATGTTGTGATACATCCGTAGGCCTTTAGAATTATGTCATTTTCTCACAGTAAAAGTTAAAGAATATCGTACGAGATTCACTGGACTGTGGCGCGAACTTGGGATCCCAGATTCGCATTAACAATATGTAACCGTACAACGCTTTAACCAACTACACCACCGAAGAGATCATTACTTGTTAAAGCGGTTGGACGGACTTTATACGATATGGTCTTTATATCAATTAAACTAGATAACACAGAAGAAAGACATGATATTTTGGTTATTTATAGCAGAGTATGGTATAATTTTAATGGTCCGGCCCACTTGACATCTCCCTAGGCCGTATGTGGCCCACGATGCGAAATGAGTTTGACACCCCTGTTCTAGAGCTAACTACTGGTGTGTGGGATTGCTAGAACTAACTGGGCCGAACGAAGGGGAGCCCACTTCCGTTTTTCAGACATAGGATAGCACTATGCTAGTTTTCGCTGAAACTGACAAACATACAGGGTGTTACGGCCTGAAAATATAGCTAGCTAGTTACATAAGATGGTGTCACCCTGGCCAGCTGTGCCTGTGCATGGCATTTCTGCAGCTGTCTTTTTGCATTTTGATCTGGAAGCTAACTAGCTCTAACTAAACCAGACCTGCAGCCTACTGCTGTAGGTAAATGCGCTCAGGTGTGTAACGTCGTGATGTTGGTGACGTTTGTGACTGGCTAGCTACTTTTCGCCACTCTTCATAAACCGGCGTGTAACTGAACCTTCCAGAAAGTAATAGCAAAGCTTTCGGAACGAGATTCACATTTTAGCACCATTCATGTGTTTTTAATAATTACCATTATGAACTAGAAAAAGTAATTGCTGAAAGCAGTTGAACTATTTCGTTTTGATATTAAGATTTTGTAAAGGTTGGCAATATCTGCAATCATATTTAGCATGCAGTAGGAAAGTACAGCTATGTATCAGTCGTTATCTTTATTTCTGTGATACTTTCTTACTGTTGGAAATTTGAGAAAATATGTAGAGTATCTTTCAGTCACTTCCGTTGGTTTTATAGCGTGAAAAGTATAAAAGATTGAAAGGTTTTACAGTTGTAAACAACTGCTCAACTTTAAGACAAGACAGAAATCATGTTATCAATGTCAAAAGGTCAAAACACACAAGCGCATGTTAGCCTCTATCAAATAAAGTTGGCAGTGTTTACAGCTATAGGCAGTTTCCAGAAAAAGTAGAAACACAATAGGTTGTCTACACAGCTTCGATGCTTGGCCCCTATACATATTTTCCTAACATACTATTTATTTGTGGTAGTGCACACTATTCAGAGGAAAGTTTTGTTTTATGCTGTGTGTAGGATGACCAATGGGAACCTATTTAAATTGAATAAACAAGTTTACGCCCTCTAGTGGTAGAAAAAGCTGTTTTCCATCAATAAGTACTCTGGTCAAAACAGATTCATAGGACAGTACACCATCCCTCAGTAAGGTTCATAAGAAGGAAGAATTATGTGAAGAACAAAGAAACACTTTTGCATGCACTTTTTTTACAGTCATTGTACTGTATTGATGCAGGATTGCAATATAGCTTTTATCATTATTCGTTTTTTAGAAAAATATTTATTTCTAGGTATGTAGACCCTAGCAGTGAAAGTATTTCCATCACCTGTCTCTACAGTCCACACCTGTGAGCAGTGCACATTGGGTAATCTGGTCATGGCTTCCAGAGTACCAGAGTTAAAGGTCACCTTTATTTTAAGAGTGGCCTCATCTGAAAGAGAAGTGTAAGGTTGAACAAGTTAGCGAGTGTAAATCTAAATGCCAAATGTTATTGTGAAAATGTCAGTAAGTGAATATAAAAATAATCAGAATGTTTTATCTTACCATGGCTCAAAAGTGAATGACATAATGCATTTAATAGACACAACTTCATTATTTAACTATTATTTTTTATAATAAAATCCAAACCTAAAAATGCCATGGAAATCGACAGCCAGTCACCAACTTCACTTCTAATAAGAATTGGAGTCAACCAAACATTTAGTCATTTAGCAGACGCTCTTATCCAGACACAGCTCACATCTGCAGCACAGGTAAGGATGTAGTCTGTGAGCCTGAGATGTGAGTGATTTGCTAGTAAATTTGTGGTCAGACAAGGAATTTTCACTGCAGAGGCCTCTAGTTGGTTTCAACCTTTCAGGAGAAGGTAACTACCCACTGCCCCAGCTACTATATTACCTAGCTGGCTTTACACAGGTAAGCATGTCCTGCTCATTGGTAAGTTATGTTGCTAGGTAGGGTTATGGCTACTACAGAGGAATCAGATCAAGAGGGTTAGCAGACCCTCTTCCTACAGTGGCGTACCAGAGCCGGCCCAAGGCATAAGCAAACTAAGTGGCTGCTTAGGGCCCCCAAGAGCACATGAAATTACAGCTTTATATTGTATTTTTTTTTTACAACGACCACTTGATCTACAGTCAAATGCACTTTGAGCTACACCCACCCCCAGTCAGACTATAATCAGCCAGAAGGACATCCACCAGAGAGCCACCAGCTGTGAATTGCAATCATTTTATTTAATAGCCTCCAGAACGGACTTTATTTTCACATTCATCATACGGTACGTATTATCAATCTTTTTCAATGATGGAACAAACATGTAGTCCAACATTGAAGTCTCCCACCGCCCCTTTGCCCCAACAAAAAAGGGGGGTTTCTTTACGGAAACAATAATAGTGTTCTTTCTCAAGTCCATTCTGAACGTTTGTCTGGTGGGTGAGAGGTGGGGTCTGTGAAATGGTGGGAGGGCCTCAGAACTGCCCGATCATCTGCTTTTGTGGTGGTGGTGCAGTTAAATGTGTGTTGGGGGCGAGGTTTCGGATGAGGGTTGGTCCTAGGCCTCGTCATCCGAGGTGTCGCTGCTGCTGGTCTCCGTCTCCTCTGTGGTATTTGTGACAATTTTGAAGTTGGTGGTCCTCCAAGCAGTCATTGGGTCAGAGGGAGGACTATTCTTCAAGAGGCCATTCTTCCTCAGACCATTCTTCTGTAGCTGTGGAGGGTCAACAGACCTTCAGGTTATATAGTCGGGGTCTGATTTTATAGGATCAGTATTACATCATGTGTGAACGGAATATTTACCTGTTCGCTGATGGCCTGAAACTCCCTCATCTCATCCTCAGTTAAAGGAGCACACGTCTCATCATTCTCACTCTCCTCCTGCCAGCCCATCTCCTTCAGTAACCTGACACATTATAGATAGCACTTGTATGAATATTAACAGATTAAGCAATTACACCCTCATCATCAGCCATTTACAAGACAACTGGAACCACCAGTGGTGACCATTTCACGTCAATGGTATTGTTCCATTTTCTCCCTCAACATATCCTTGCCTTTGTTGCAAGCTGATCTTTAACAGCAACGTCTTCATTACAATTCATTAATCATGGCTCTTGCACAATAACAACAATCCAGCTGCTTTACATGTCTCAAAACAGAGCACAGTAGCTGAGGTCTGGTTGGAATGCTTAACAACTACAGCTTTCCTTCCTGACCTCCTCCATACAGTCTTGGATTGACTGTAAATGGATGGGTACATGAGTTCTTCTACACTTAAGTCATCAAAGCCAGATATTTCCAAAAGGAGTAAAGGTGGGAGCATCCTAACAGAGCCTTTGCCTACGTGAATGCACAGCGGCAAGTCTGTTCTGTGTCTACCTGTGCTCTGCCTCCAGGGAGCTGGACAGCACCTCCTGCTGGGGGAAGCTGGAGGAGCACAGCACCTGCTGCCTCATGCTCATGGTGCCAGGCTTGCTGTTGCCGTTCTCCAGTGGGCTACTTCCAGTGCCACGCTCATAGCCATTGAGGTTCTCGTCCCCACCGCCCAGGTTGTTATTGTGTAGATGAAAACTATCCTCATCCTGGATGGTCAGTAGACAATCAAAAGGGAAATGGTCACATAAAAATACGCTGCACAAACTTTTAGATGCAAACTGATTGAAGGCTTACACATTAATCGAAGGGGCATGGGAACTTTGATTAGTCAGCAATTGCACCATAAAATGTGCTACTCACACAAACACACAATTACATTTGTACACACAAATGATGTATTGACCTTGCAGTGTAGGTGAAGTTTTTCTTCTCCCACCATGTCCTGTTTGAGGGCTTTCAGGAAGTGGCTTTTCTTGTCGGAGCGCATGCGGGTCAGACGCATCATCAGCCGGGGCTGGCTGCCCTGCTCAACAGGGGAGGACGAGCTGGAGCGACTCACCTGGGAGAGACAAACATAACCAAGCACTCCATATTCATATATTCATCTGAAAATGTCAAGCAAACCTTAAGTACCATTTGGATCTAAATTTACATGTGGAAACGCATAAGTTCTTTTGTGGCAGTAACCCAAAAAAGTTGTTTACACACACTCACAGTAACCTATCCTAACCCTAAAGATCAGTAACTGAGATTGTAGGATGCAGAAGGCTAATAATTCATTTCTGGGACCCAGATCGAATGTTTCACCTTGACTGGAAGACTGACTGATTTCGGTATGGGACCCTTGTTAAGAGATGGGCCAGTGCCATTGCGAGATGGGCCCTGTTGCTGGGCTGGGCTGGTGCTAGACAGTGTCGGCAAAGATTCTTCCCGTGAGATGCGTCGGATCACCATCATTTTAGAGCCTCTGGACTGAGGGTTGGGAGGGTGTTCTATAACAGTAGATAGAAAATTGAAGATCTTACTTCAACTGGTATTTCAAGAATGTGACTTCTTAATGCATATTGTAAAATAATGACAGTTGGCCCAGATGACCTTCTGGAGAGTACACAGCATCCACATAGAAAGATTTTTAGGTCACTCACCCCATACACCTGCAGCTTTGTTACGGTTGACTTCTCGTTTTGCATCAGGATTCAGAGAAGGCTGCAAGAAGGGACAATAAGTGTGTGTGTGTGGGGGGGGGGATTACATACATTTGGAATCTTACAAGTAATATGACATCCATATGTCTTGGCTGTTACTGGTGCTCATAAGTTTGCGACACAAAATACACCAACAGCCCTAACAAAGCACTTACAAAATCTTCAGCTGCAAACTTCTTTCGTTTATCCCCATTTTCCCTGTTGTCATGCTCCTGCAGGCCTTTGATCTTAGAGGTGCAAGAAGGGCCAACATCGCAGCTGCTGTATTGGAGAGGGGCCCGCGGGCTAGATCCCTCACTAGTGCCATTGAGGACCTTCCATCCATTCCTCTCGATCCTGGAGTAGCCTCCTATGGAGCATGCACAGTGTGAGTGAATAACACTGCAGTGTGAACAGATGTACACAAAAATATATATTTGAAAACGATCTGCTGGTGTTTTCTTTGGCAAGTGGAGGTTAGTGAAAAGCCTCTAATGAGAACCACAACCCCTAACCAAAGCTAACAATGCACAAGCAAGATTTAACAGCACTCTATGCTATTACACCCTTACAACCTGGTAGCTATCGGTTTAATGTGCATCAAACTTCATAGACTTACCACTGGGCAGTTTACTTGGGATTCGCCCATTGACTGACTCTGAGCCATCTGAGGAGTTGTGACATCTGCGACTCACATTGCCTTGGTTGTCAAGACGGTCAGGGGTAGATTCGTAGCTGTGAGAGGGCTAACACACACACACACAAAGTCAAACACACAAGAGCCTATGATGACACCAAATACACACACACATTCATGCCAACATGTTCCCATACCTTGGCCGGTGATGGTGCTGTGGGAAAGTTAAGCCAGGCTGGAGTGAAGTCATGCTGCGCCATTTAGGTTTGCGTCTCCAATAGGTTAGGCACGACATCAACACCTCATCATCTCACTGGCCCCTGAAAGAGAATGGAGACAGAGAGGTGAGAAACCAGCACATAATGCACTCATTGAAAGGGGACTGAGACTCACTAAGCTTTCTCTACCAATTGTGTTTATGGCATTTCTAGAAGCTAATGTTCCTGTACACTGTTGCTTTCCTTGTATAGGGCATAGAGGGCCTCTGCATTTGTTCACTCGAATTTCCTCCCGTCCACTACAGTATCCTTATTCTGCACACATAAAGGATGTAGCTACATGCACACAGAACTGGCATAACTTTACAATGTCATAAGAACTTATACAAACCAGCTGCGGACGACCGAGCAGAGGCGTCTGCTGTAGCAGTTTTGTAGTCCCACAGTTCTCAGTCCTCTACTGTTGGTTTTCTTCTCAATATGGATTGATGTCCAGTTAATCTGCTCCCCACATGAGGCTTGCAGATAGGATATTTTTCCAAATGTTTCCAGGTGTGTTTACAATCAGGTATCCATATCGGTCATGCAATTTCAGTCAATGATGATTCCTTTTAAGGGAAGGAGAACTTTTCCTGTGGCCCTTTCTTGAGATGTTACAAAGGGGACATTCGGGTGTTTCTACTCTATAGTAACGCTTTAAAGTGATGAGATGTGGTATAGAAATTAAAGCAATCTATCATTCACCATGTCATATTTTCAGCAGATACATAAGTAACATAGAACTACTCAAATAAGGGTCACATGTTGCCACTATTGACTTTAGTTCATGATTAACAGTTGATGCATGACACAATTTTAGCAAATCAATGAAAGACTTGTGAAGTAGTTGGTGAGAAATCGTTTCAATGCATGCCTTTGCTTATGTCCACTCAACTCCCATTGAAACCTGAGACACGAAAAACTTGCTAGCTAGCTACTTAATATCAAAGAAACCATTCGACATGTTCGGTTCAGTAGTTTCTCAGCTCATCCATAACTGTTCAGGTACTGGAGAATCAATCATCAAGACGCGTGAGCTGTTCCATGTAGCTACAGTGCCCACCTTGATCTAAAATGAGAAACAAAACAGCTGTTTTATGTTTGCAACTATTACTGTAACTTAACGAGTTAGCGTAGCCTAGGTAAATTCACTATGAAAGCATACGGGCCTGTTAGTACTGAGCGAGCTAGCCATGCCGTTTACCTCAAGGCTCAAGCAACAACATGACAGCTTGTAGTTTGCTAGCAACCAAAGCTAAAACAGTTAGCCTAGCTAGCGCGTTAACACAATTGTAAATGTGTTAGAAAGCTATAGTCCGGTCCTGCACCCAACTCTGCTGCAAACTATAACCCGGATGGTTAGCTAGCTTGCTCTACACTGTTACAAGCCTTACAATCATTTTACAATAGCCCACCTATCGTACTATAGTAACTACCGTTACATACACAAAATCATCTCCGTTTTGATGAGCGTTAGCTAGCTACACTTCAATTCATGCTAGCTCATAAACAAGCCAGAGTAGCCAGCTATGCAAGTGGTTGGCTAGACCTATCTGTGTTGTTTGCGTTATTTACCTTGCCGAATCTCACAGCTCAGTCCCCATTCGAAAGTTGTCAGTTAGTCATTTCATTTTTAGGACCTGACTTCCACGTCAAAAACATAACCAGGTAGTTAGCAGTATATGTATCCACAACAAATATTTCCAGAAGTTGCTCAAATGTTTGCAAAATACTCCTTTATCTTTAAAATTTTGCCGCTTTTGACAAACTCCTTCCCAAAATGGCGCAACCGCAATGCTTCGCTAAAAGGAGAATCTCGTTAGCCTACCCCGTTGAGCTTTGGAGTGAAGTCGACCCCTAGCGGCTGTTGTCAGGTCACTTTTGGAAAGTTAGAAAGCAGGTGTTATGAGATAAATAGGCTGCACTGCAAGGGTATTCACTAACCAAGGCCCAACTACTGGCATTCTAAAATAATGCATTCTGCTTTGCCATTAGGTTTGTTCTGTATTAGCATACATATCTTTAGAGACATCCAAAGATCTACAACTGTGACAAGTCAGATGTTTTAACAAGTCAGAGGTTTTAACAAGTCAGTGGTTTCAACAAGTCAGAGGTTTCAACAAGTTGAGGATTTCCACAACAGCAGTGCCAAGGTGCTGGTCAAGAAAGGGTGAAAACATCCCTACAAACAGGCACCAGGGACCACATCACAGTGTTTGTATGCCTGAACTTAACTTGGGGCGACATGCCTCTTTCATCATCTATGGGGGAAAAATAAGAAAACATTTTTATTTGGCACTTTCCAACCGATTATAAAATCCTATTTTCAAAAGTATTTATTATCCTAATTTCGGATAGGCTAGTTCTGAAATATGACAATTCTTACAGCATGTGCACCAGGAGAATTGGCTTAACATCAAATCACATGGCTTCACTTACACTGACAACACGTATCTGTTCCTCTCCTTTCCACCCTCAGTCCCCCAAGTCATCGAAATAATGTTTTGCATGTCTGGTTGATGCATCCTCATGGATGTCTCCACCTGAAACTATATCACAACAAGACGGAGCTACTCTTCATCCCTGCCAGATCCTCCCTGTCACCAGCAGAGCTCCACTGTACGTCATTAATTACGGCATGTCTGAGACAGCCTCTAGCTCGGAAAGATCCTCAGCAAGATGAAAACCTGTATTTCAAGAAACACATTGCTGGCATGATGCAGACCTACCGGCATCAAGAAGACCTATCAGTATCTGACAGAATACTTCACCCAGCTGCTCGTCCAGGCCATAGTGCTCTCCCGTTTGGACTTCCATTCCATGTACCATTATGCATTCTGCAGATCATCCAGAATGCAGCTTCCGCTTAGTCTTCAAGCTTGGCTGTAGTTTTGCTAGTTTCTATCTGCACTATTTGGTTGTCATGTTGCTTTGGATAAAAGCGTCTGCTAAATGAATACAATGTTTGCATTTGGTGTTTCCTAAGGTGAGCATGGATCCAGTTAAATATGCACATACATAACCCATTTATTTTCAAATATGACACAAGACTATCACTCATTCAGATGAACAAAATCTATTTATCTGCACGACGTGTCTAGGTATGTGAATGGAGACAATAACTAGATATGATCAGAACATCTGATTATTAAATAGATTTTTACCGCGATGGGTTTAAAGTTGTGTAGCAAATGGCAATCAAGGAAAATAAATAACTGCCCATGATTGGCTGTGTACTTCATCCGGGTATCCATCGTAGCTAATCTGGTATTTTAAAGGTACCAATATGGCGGAGGTGAGTAGGAAATCGGGAAAGGAGCGTCGTAATATAAATGCATATCTTTATTATTATGGGGGGTTAACTGCACTAAGCCGTAATCGATCATGTTTTTAAGGCTTTCATTTCAATTTAAATGAAAAAAAAAATATTTAAGAAATTACATTAGACGTCAAAAATTGTATTGGAAAATAGCGGCGTCCCCTGTTACAGATTTTTAGGCCCCGGCGTTTGCATAAACAAACTGCTAGCTTACTGCTAGCGTAGTGGACAGTTAATCAGCTTGCTATCGAAATTATTCATTATATATTGTAACTTTTAAAATATTCATACACTTTTTATGTGACGTTTCAAAGACGATTTATACTGGTGGCAAATTCAAGAATTGCAGCTGATTGGTAACATAGATAGCGTTAGCTAGCTAACTTGTTTCTCCGTAGCTAAGATGTCTTGTAACAATTTCGAGCCAACGGGTGATTCAGCTGTTCATGAACATGAAATGTTCACGCTAGCAAATAATCATATCAGCGGAAGGTAGTGACAAAATATGATGCATTCACTGAGTTTATCTAAAGGCAAATACATATAAAATACAATTGTGTAATCTACAATTAGCTATTTTCAAAATCGTGCAGCATTTGGTCATTGAAATCTAAACCTCTTTTACTTTTCAGGCTTCCTTTGGAAGTACGAGCCCAGGTTGGTTATTGTATAATTGGTCTTACACACACGATGATAATGCTGTTGCATGTTGTGATCACAACTTCAAACCCCTTAATGTCTTTACCACGAGCTTAGCTTTATTGAAACGTGAACAATTAATTGATTAAGCCCACTGTGTTTTCTAGTTGGCTCTCTGTCTTCGGAAGACCATGACTTTGATCCAACAGCGGAGATGTTGGTCCATGATTATGACGACGAGCGAACGTTGGAGGATGAAGAGATGCAGGACGAAGGATCAAGTGTCAGTGCAGAAATAGATGATTTAGAAAAGGTAGGATAGTACTTGAAAACCGAGGTTTAGGTGTCCAAATAAATAGTCAATTAAACTGTAATTTGCTGCAGGTAGACTAAAATGGAATTTTCTGCATTTCATTTTTTGTAATATTTGATTATCTTGTGAAACACTGTCAGTGGCGGTTCTAGACAAATTTGACTGGGGGGGGGGGCAGTGTTTAATCAGAGGGCCACATAAAAAATTGGAAACAAATTATATTTAAACATTAAATACTTTTTGCTTTACATTAAAATCTTACAAACAGCTCTGGGTCTCCCTCTTCCAGCTCCTCAGCTCAATACCTTGATATGTTTCTCTCACTTTTTTATTTACTGGGGCAAAAAAGGCTGTAATGTCCCTTCCTCGTTTCATGATGACTACTAGAAGAAGAAAAACAACGTGTAAAAAGGGGGGGGGGGGGGGCAGAGACATTTGGCCCCTGTGTAGAACCGCCCCTGAACACTAGTAATAAGTTATGTCTAATTTATCTCAACAAGAGCATTAATTGACTTGAATGTCTAACTGGGAACAGAGTTGTAGGAACAGAATAGAGTTCAGTGTTTCCCACAGATTAGAAATCTAATTGTGGCGGGGAGGGGTGGGGGTTGTCAGACCGGGGGGGGGGGGGGGGGGGGGGGGGGTCGTGTCGTAATAATTCCTTCGTTAATAATTCGTTACACAGTTAATTTGTTAATAATTTGTTACATTAAATATTAATCCAAAATGATTCACACCTTCACAAATTAACAACAACTAACATCATTTCTGCATTATGCATGTAGCAACGCTAGTGGTAAACAACTATTTAACTGGTTGGCTCCATGACGCCGAGTAAGTAGCTAGCTCTTGAGACTTCTCACCAAAAGAACGAAGGGGAAACTTCGAGTACTGTAAGTCGCTCTGGATAAGAGCGTCTGCTAAATGACTAAATGTAAATGTGAGTAAGGTACTTAGCGAAAAGTAGCCTCAACTTTCCTCGACTTTTAGCTACGGCACTAATGCTGAAGGCTCGCTGATATCTGTCGGTCTTACTAGAACGGCATGTGTATGCATTGTTGCTAACGTGTGCTGACGTAGTGACTGTGTGCATATGTGGGAAAGACGCATGAGTGACAGAGAGACGGAGGGAGAGCAGGGGAAAGGAAATGCAGCTGAACGAATACGCTGCGTGTTTGAACCTAAATAGCGATTAAAAAAAAATGTTTTACGAAACGCAATGTGTGGCGGCCGGTGTTGATTCTGTGGCGCACCGCCACAAATTAGTCTGTGTGTGGGAAACACTGGAGTTTTTCTGTAAACTTTGATTGTAAAGCTCATTTGAACCTTTAACATTCTACTAGGAGGGAAACATGCCACTAGAGGAGCTGTTGACAATGTACAGATATGAGGCCTCTGTCAGCCTGGCAGGAGGCTCCAGTGCAGATAGCTCTTCTGCAGAACTAACAGACGAACTACCCGACATGACTTTGGATAAAGTGAGTAAAGGGACTTGTTTTCATGATGGAATACATAAAAATAATATTTTGCCAATTGAACTAATTCAAACATGTATTTAATCTATTTTCATTTTCTCCAGGAGGAAATTGCTAAAGATCTACTGTCGGGCGACGATGAAGAAACACAGTCCTCAGCAGATGACCTCACACCTTCGGTCACATCCCATGAAACCAGCGACTTCTTCCCTCGAACATTGCGCTGTAAGTTGCTTTTAAACAGGTGTTAGGTCATATGTTGATATGTTACATGTACTGCCACTGTCCGTCCAACCTGGTCCTAAATTTAAGTCCCTTATTTGTTTCCAGCTAACACCATATATGATGGGGACAAGGAATCAGAGGGAGAGGAAGATAGTGTGTGTCCTGACGATTCCAGAAAGGTGTGCTTTTGGTGATCTTGGAATGCAGACCTCATTGGTCAGTTGAAGCACAGTTGTTCAATTGATTAAACTATGTATTTCTCTTTTCAGGAAATAATGGTTGGATCCCAGTATCAAGCTGAAATCCCTACACTTGTCTGCAACCATGATAATGATGAAAAGGGTGAGTGTGAAGACTTTTTTGTCTACTTTCATACCAAGTATATTGTTTTCTTTCGACATATATTGTTCGTATGTGCAATGTAGCTAGCTTTCTGAAGTTCAGCCAACATAAGGTAACGTAAGGTCCTGTCTCCTACAGTGTATGAGAACGAAGACCAGTTGCTATGGCAGCCTGACTCCCTGTCCGAGCAGAGAGTCAAAGACTACCTGCGTGACAGTGCCGCCCCATTAGTGGATGGGAAGGTGGCCACAGTGCCTCAGGGTTGTCTTGTTCAAGACAATGAGCAGGTAAATATGTCCCAACGTTTGCACATGTATACACTGGCAGAAACAAACTTGAGACATGACTAATACATGTGCTCATTCTCAAGGCCTTGTATGAGCTTGTGAAGTGCAACTATAACGTCCAAGATGCTCTGGAGCGATACCGCAGGAGTGGCAAGACCTTGAAAGGTAGGTTGAAAGTAGATCTTGATCCAGATTGTGTACTAAGAGTTTGTGGAATTTTACATTTTCATCTTCTGCCATTGTAGGGCAAATGTCCCCGTGGTCCGAAGAAGAATGCAGAAACTTTGAACACGCGCTGCTCCTGTACGAGAAAAACTTTCACCTCATACAGAAGCATAAGGTGAGGAATGCAAAATTGGTAGTCGTCGAATAAAGTTACCGTAAGGGAACAGTGGCTGATGGGGTTTTGAAGGAAACATATTCTTTTTGCCATCCTGACCTATTGTGTTACCCCCCAGGTGAAAACAAGGACAGTGGCCGAGTGTGTGGCCTTCTACTACATGTGGAAAAAATCGGAGCGCTTCGATTTCTTCGTCCAGCAAAACCGGTTTGGGAAAAAGAAGTACACCAGCTACCCCGGCGTAACGTGAGTAATCATCTAGCTGACATCAACCTTCCCTATCCCAGAGCTCTACTCTTTCTGTCAAAGAGCCTTTTGAAGAAGCATCTTTGAAACGTTTTTGCCCCAAATGTAGCCTTGTAGCATTGCTTGAGGTGCACATTGCGTATCATATTTATGCCATTTGTATTAATCAGGCCATACCTTCTCATCTTCTAAGTATATGTTGCTAGTAACCCTGCCACCCTCTTCACCTGTGCCCCATGATGCAGGGACCTTATGGACCGCTTGGTGGATGAGGCGGAGGGCCTGGTGGATGGTTCAGCTTCTGTGTGCTCCAGTGGCAGTGGTGGGATGGAGCCCACAGCCGAGCAGCAGCTCAGCCTTCTCAACTCCATCACTGCCAGCGACCTTTCTGGTGAGTCACTTGAGGGGCTGCAAGTTTGCAGAGGACCAAAGATGAGGCTGACACTGTGTCCTGACTGGTTACGACGCGGGCGAGCGTCAGCAACAAAATCAGTTAGATTGCCGTGTGTTCTACGGGAATGTCCTAACTGGACACAAGCAATGCGCCTTTGGGCGTCTTTAGGGTGTTGGATGCCCTGTTTCGATGTATTTTTAGTCGCTCTGTTGAAAGCTCTGTAGGACACGGTGTCATAGGGTACATGGTTTGCATGACGTAACGGAAGTCAATATGACGATTTGTTTGGACTGAGAGCGTCCCCCTGTGACACGATAATCGGACGCTCGCATTCAGTTAGGACACGTCTTAGGGATGTCTTAGGGGATATAGTGTGAACTGTATTAGGGTGTAGATGTCCTCAGTTGGTTGCTTGGTCATGTGTTCAAATTGCAGTATCAAAATGTAGATATATTGTAAGAAACAGGCATTATCTGCTATGGTCATGTGAATTAATCCAGAGGAATATATGGCAAATAATCATTTTTCAAATCCTTTTCACAGCATTGACCAGCAGCGTAGCATCGGTGTGCAACACAGCAGATGTAAACTGCCTGGACTCGTACAGTTTTCCCCAGCTAGAGGGCCTCCACCGGGCCTCCCTAAACCACAACGAGGCCCTGGGCTTCACCCCCAATGGACCTGTAGATCCCGACTGCCTCAACCTGCTTGGTGCCGGGTTCTACCACTCTGACCTGGGACAGCTGGGTGCCTGTGCCACAGACTGCGAGCGCCCACCCTCCAAGCGCCTCAAGTTGAGCTTGTCGGAGCCCTTCAATCAGGCCGCTGTGGGGAACTTGGGGCTTGATTATGAGGCAGCCACGCGCGCGCACCACATCACCAGCGCCAAAATGGCTGTGTCAGTTACGGACTTTGGCAGCCGGGGATCTGGCGAGGCTAACAGCTACATGGGAGTACACTCGCACGCTCACACTCACACATTGCACCAACAGCATACGGCGGTACAATCCGAGTGAAGTGTGACCCTCCCACAGACTGTACATATTTGTTAGAGAATCTATTTGCTGTTCTAAATATGTGTGTGTGTGTATATGTGCGCACAGACACAACCTTTTTTACTATGACATCAGTGATGTCATCTTGTACAGAACTAAAGGAACTAGAGGAACAAAATCTTGAATTCTCAAGAGTTGAATAGCCATTTATTTTCAGTCCTAAACTCTGTGAAAGGTTTTGCAAAAACCACCACACACATGATCTGTAGTGTCTTCATATGGTGGGACTGAACCTACATTGGGATAGACCATGCCCCCCCCCCCCCCCCAACCCTCAGTGGCCCTACAGTCACACTCACTAACCTGACCCTGGATGTAGCATTTTTTTTAAGGGTCTTAGGTTTTTGTATATTTTAAACAGATGCACTTACCAAGTGCAAATATGTAAATTTGGGACTCAGAAGAAGCACTTCAAATTATTTTATGGTGAGAAAGGAGTTTACACCTCAGACATTGGCAAAAGTCAAACCAGTTCAGATCCCCCCCCATGTTAAAACATAATCATTGTTTGTGGTGAATTCAGCCATGTTAAGATGAGCTGTATTGCAAAATGTAACAAATGACAGTAAAAATGAACAATCTTTGCATATGTGTTTAGCTGATGAAAAAGCCAAATGGGGGGGGGGGTTCTTGTTTGGCAAAGTGTTGGTATTTATTACAAAAGGCATTGGACTGCAACTTAGTCACTGACATTGTATACTTTTTCCTGTTTTATACCTCTGAAAATGCTTTGCAGGCAGAAAAAGGCACATTTAAGCAATTGTGTTAGAAAGCACCAGGGTAGTATTGATTGCTATTTATACTTAGTTGCGCATGTATATCCCACAAGTTGTACTGTAAGGTTAAGTTAAAAATGGTTGGAGTTTTAACACCAACCATTGCTAATAAATTATGCAAATGCTTGGGGTTTAGATTGCTGCTGCATATGCCACTACTCTGCCCCCTCTTTATCTGTTTGTATTTTGTAGGCCAGTGTAAACTTTTTTTTGTCTATGCATTGGAAATTAATGAGGTTTAACTGGAGGTAACTTTTGATAGAATGTTGATGAACGTTTGAGAACTTAGTGAAATAGTTTGGACATGAACATGGTTATTGTTGCTTAAATCCTGACTTCAGATTTTTTGTCCTGGCCTTTATCATAATGTTTAAACTTTCGTATTGACCTCCAACCCTCACTACAGTTAGTTTTTCATTGTTCTAAGCTCATAAAGGTGCAATTTCTTCCATACATTTACACCCGTAATCCCACACCCACCCAACCCCCAAGTCTTAATTAACAGGATGTTGGATATTTTTGCCCTGTCAGTGAAGTATGATACTGTATTGCCTCCCTTGCTTATGGCAATAATGTGTGTAAATATGTACAGAGATACAGGTTGACCCTCCTCTTTGTGGAAGTGGAACACAAGTCTAGTCTTAAAGCAAGAGCCACAGAAAAACCCAGACAAAACAGGTTTTAGAAAAATTTTGGGGTTCATTTTTGTTACGTTTTTGCATTCATGGAGAACATAATTTATTATTTATTAATCTGATTAGCATTGATAATGTACTTGCATTGTACAGTGCCCAATACTGGACTCAGGACAAGACAGTACACTGTTTGAAATAGTGAAAACAATTTGGTAGTGAGAAAGTATGTACAGTATGCAGTATTAAAATTGTATCTGAGAATTTAGTCCACGAGTGTTCATGGGAAAGTGTTTGGAGGGAAAATGCCATTGCATTTCTAGATATAGAATAAACTTACTGGAAGACAGTTTGCTTGCAGGACTGCCTGCATAAATATATTTCCAGTTTTTTTTATTCCATATGGTGGCAATCCAGTGATGTTTATATGCAATGCAAAGAAAATTAGAGTGAGTTATACAGGACATGGCTTAAGAGTGGTGTTTTACCAGCCCTAATGGAGTCATATTCCATTTGTTTGCAGTTAATTTTTCCCCCTTATACACATATATATATATATATATACACTTGAAGAATGTTTGAGACCAGTGGTTTAGTCAAACTTAACATCATGCTATATTGGGCAATATAGTAATATGTGCAATTACTCATGTCCTTAAAGGAACATAACACATTTTTACCCAGAGCTTTAGAAAATAAAAATACTGGTGCAGGAATGTTAATGTATATCTAATGCTGTATTTTTAAATAAGTTGGAACAAAATAGTAAATCTAGTTATTACCATTTTCATGCAGGGGCCTACATGTAAACTTTGTATCCCCTCACTTTGTTAAGGAAAAATTTGGTTTTTAGAAATAAGTCTTGATTGTCTTTTGTAATATTTTACTTTACATTTGAAAATGTTTCCATAGAAAAAGTTTTTTAACATTTGGGGATTTAAAGACAGTTTAGGTTAAAATAGACAATCAAGACATGATTGAATATCAGTTATTCAAAGTAAAATGTATTGTTTATAAAACTGTACATATACATTTGTTTGTTTCTGACTTTTGTATTTTATGTTTCAGTCCAATACAGGCTGTACAGATGCAGAAATAAATAGAAATGTTCTTATGAATATGGACATCTCTCTTCTTCATTTGACTTAAGAGAACCAATCCCATTTCAGTGTCTTCAAGGGTTGACCACTTAATGCACGATGGTGTAGTAGTTGGAGAAGAGTTCCTCTCCAGGGTGGATGTTCTGGAGTGAGACGAGTACCACACATCGCAAAGGCCTTGAAGAAAGGAATAACAAAAGGTGTGACTCTTCTGTCTACTGCTGTCCTGTACATGAAACTGATGGTGAGCAGGTAGAATTCAATATGAGGCATCTATTTTTCTAACTAGAGACACTGATCTACTTTTCCTCTTGTATAGTTGAACATCTGGGCCTACCACATTTCATGCTATTCTTGTTAGAGCCAGCTGTACTGTAGTCAAATCAAAATGTATTTGTACGGAGCATTTAATACACGGAGGTAACACAAGGCGCCTCACAGTAGGAAGGGGAAAAAAAGGGAGGGGGGGTTAAAAGAAAAATAAATAAATGTTCCATACATGTTAAATAAATACATTTTACAGTGAGTGATAAGCGAGATCGAAGAGGTATGTCTCAAGTGTATGTTTAAAAGTGTCAACCGTTTCAGCCATTCTAAGGTATTCTGGCAGTGTTCCAAAGGCTGGGAGCATAGAAACTAAAAGCTGCTTCCCCATGTCTCTTTGTCCTGGCTTCTGGAACTGTTAGAAGTTCAGTACCAGAGGACCTCAGGGATCTACTGGGTGTGTACCTTGACAGCATGTCTAATATATTCAGGTGCATGATTATGGAGTGATTTATAGACTAGTAAGAGAATCTTGAACTCTATTCCAAAGCAGGTAACCAGTGCAGTGATTTTAATACTGTGTGATGTGCGCTCTCCGTCTTGTTTTAGTAAAGACTCGCGCTGCTGCATTCTGCATTGTTTGTAGCTGACTAATGGCTTTTTTTGGTAGACCAAACAAAAGCGAGTTACAGTGGTCTAGCCTGCTCGTGATAAATGCGTTACATTAGTATTGTCTTGACCGTACTTTGTAATTAGTTAAATGCCACTTTGGTTAATAAACTTACCAATTTCTTCCCTGAGGAGCAAAATATGTACATTTGTCCCCCAGTGTATACACTGCACTGTTGTCAAGTCAACTGAAAGATTCTGAAAGTAATTTCTCAAGTCTTGCCTCTGGGCGTCATGTGTGTAGTTCACGTTAGGTAGGTACTGGCGAAGCTCCAGAGGAAATTCATCAGGCACGTCATACTCCTGATAGCAAACGTTAGCAGCCCACTCTTGAGTAGGACAGGGAAATAACAACATGCTATTACTCTGTGGGCCACACAATTGACAATATAGAATAGAAAACAGTAAGGCCCAAAAATGAGAAGCTGTGTTGCTATGTCTATAACACTGAGAATGCTGCAAGAAAACAGAATGATTTGATGAAGTTGACATACCATTGGTGCAGTTATTGACATACTGACCCACTGCAAGTGGATTCACTGGATTGGTTGTCAACCAGGTGGTGTCACTCAGCGTTAAAGGACCCAGTCTGTCCCTTCCGCTGCATGACCTGGCGTACACAAACACATTCCAAAACCAACACTCACTAACGATGCATGTCTAATTGTGCAACAAAAAGAGACATACTTGAGAATAGCAAGGATTATACAGTATATCATATACTTTACATACATGTACAGTGGGCTCCAAAATTACTGGCATCCCTTGGCAAAGATGAGTAAAAAGTGTTCTTTTTATAAAGTTACCTTTTTGTAATTTAGCTTAATGTCACTTTGGAAAACATTTGAACAATCCAACCTTCAATTGAAGTAGAGGCCTTTCATGCCGCATGCCTTCCAAATAAAAAAATATTTGCAAGGCATGCATGGAACTTTGACCTAAACGGTGTTCTATGGAAGATTAAACAAAATTTAGCTTTTTGGTAAACAAATACTCAAGGTGGGTTTAATACCGAAGTTGGTGAAGTATGGAGGGTCTGTGATGATGTGTAGCTGTTTTTCCTCCAAAGGAGGGATTGTGGATATTTCCACAAATGTAATACTGCTGGCTCAGCATTTTATGTGGTACCAGTCATTCCATATAGGCTACCGAATATGAAGTATGGTTGAACATAGCTTTGTTTGAAATCTCAAAAAATTACTAAATGGTTTAGTAATAGAATATAGTTCCTTAGGCATCTGTCTCACCTGTACACCATCTTCGAAATGCCTTTATCATTGCCATCAATCAAAACACAGTCGATGCATCGAAACACAAAAGGGTTCCGGATGGACTGGAAAAGAATTGGATCATAAGGCTGGTAGACAGTGCCTGAAAGAAGAACACAAAATTGAGTAAATCCCTCAAACATAGCAGTACTTTACAGATCAGTATTATAAATGTAAGTTCTTATCATTAATGCAAGTTCTTATCATGACAGAAACCACATGTGTTTCATTTCATATGTATTCTGTGTTGTTACAGTCACTGTTTGTGTCTGAATGTGTTGTCCTGACTTCTACCTGGATACATGGCAACCGTGACTCCTTTAGGCACCCATCCTTTGGTAACAAATACCCCGGTTCCACCGAATGGCAAGGTGCTGGGCTGCCGCTCAAGACAGAACCCAACATTGTGTAACATCAAATCAAATCCTCTTTTGGGTCCATCTACTTTAAAATACATAAATAATGGAGGGCACAGGCATTGTGTCATCTGCAAGGAAAACACTGGGGGGAAAAAAACAAGCACATACATTTGGTGGTATGTAGTAAAAACCAAATTTAACCTCTACCAGCCTCTTCTGTGGTTTCCTTTCCATTGTTTTGTTGTCCGAGGTAATGTGTTTGGGTTGAGGTGGGGAGCTGGCTGAGAACGTCTCCCTGGTTGACCAGGTCATTTCTGAACAGGGCCCTGAAGAGTCGCAAGAGAGTCTCTGTCACCTCCTCATCAGGCACCAGCTTGTCCTGGGAGCGCTTTGTGACTTGACGAAGAGTTCTGAGAAAGCGTAATGTTGTCTTCAACATATTGTGGTAGTAGGTCTAATTTAAATATGGTTTAAAATGTAAATACCCTGGATCTCTTGGTGGTATAAGGTAGCTACCATTAGCAAATACATTGTGAAAAAATCTTTATCAAAATTAAACAAACACAATAATGGTAACTGCAAAATTACCGTTCATTTTTGCGGAGATTCAGTGCAATCCACGGGACAAATCTGTGTCGGTAAGACTTCCATTTCTCTTCAAATATTTTCAGTGCAGTACTAAACATAATATGGCCAAGGGGGCTGACATTTTTCTCACTATAAAACTGCCTGTTAGTGTGTTATCGCCATCTTCTGGGCGGGAGAAATGTCATCGACGTTATGATTAAACGTTGGGTTAAAAAAAGACAGAGGATTGATTTGCCGAATAATTAGGCCTACAATTATTTCCATTCAATTTCAATCATTTCCCTTTCATGTTACACAATAGAATAAGATGTCGAGGAGTTGTTATTGACGTTTAACACCTGCTATCCTAGGGCCTAGACAAGTCTTCCAATCAAAACAGTAGGCCTACTTGCAATTGTCTCGCAAACCAGGCACACAGCACAGTCCATACAATTACAATCTGCTCAAATTACACCCAATTTCATAACCCTGTTGTAGCTAGTTGTAATCATTGATTAGTATTGGTTTCAGTCAGTGCGCCATTACATTGGGCAGAGGGGAGGGAAAGGCGGGTCTTCCTATCCAAGGGCCAATAAAATGAATAGGGTGAGTGTATCCGCCCCTTGTGTGAGCACTGATGGAAAGAGTGAAAGATTCCCACCTATCAGAACGAGGACTTTTAATTTTGGTACCATTATAGCCATACGCTACGTCTGTGTACGTTCCGGTGGAAAAAGAGGTGCAGTAACCGACCTTACCCGTTTAATTTGAGTGACGTAACTGTACCTTTCTGTTGACAACAGGACTCGAGCTTTTTCTAGGCTCACCGTGCAGAATGGCAGGGGCGGTGGGAAGCAGAGGGTGTTTAAAAATCAGAGGTTCTCAATTACGAGATCTCCTCGACGCAAAGCACAACGTCCTTTTCGATTGCGACGGTGTCATCTGGAATGGCGAAACGGTGGTGACAGGCGCTCCAGAGGTGGTGACACTATTGAAACAGCAAGGCAAAAAGGTATTTTTCGTGACTAACAACTGCACCAGGCCCAGAGCTAACTACGTGACAAAGTTTGCGCGTTTGGGGTTCACTGATGTGGATGAGGAAGATATATTCAGCTCTGCGTACTGCTCTGCAGCTTACCTGCGCGACGTGGCGAAGGTGCAGGGAAAGGTGTATGTCATCGGTTGTCAAGGGGTTGTGAAGGAGCTACAGGAGGCCGGAGTTCCCATAGTGGAGGAGAGTGAAGACGCACAAACAGGGACCATTTACGACTATCCATTGGACCAGGACGTTAAGGCAGTGCTTGTTGGATATGACGAAAAATTCAACTTCATAAAACTGGCAAAAGCTACCTGTTATTTACAAAACCCCAATTGCCTATTTGTAGCTACTGACCCTGACCCTTGGCACCCTCTGCGAGGTGGTAGAATAACACCAGGTAGGTTTGTCTCCCCAAGGGTTGAAGTGCATGGAATGGGATTTACAATGGGAAAGAAGGCTGTAGCCTTATTTAGTCACTAGGGAATTAAATACTTCTTAGTTACTTAAGAAGTATTTAATACTTAATAGTTCAGAATAGTAATTCAACTGCAGTCTGTTTCTAACCAAACTCTTTTGGTCTTTCATAAAAAAGGCCAAACACAACACAATAATTATACATGACGCAACATAATTATAATCATTCAACGCATCAAGACAAAGATTTGGGAGTTTGGAAGAGCCTTTGGACATTGCATTAATATCACTACATATACTACCCAATGTTATTTGTTTGATTAATGGAGTTTCCCATAGCCATTTATCTTCTGGCTACAACAGAGACCTAGTAAAACTGCTTTAAAATCGTGCAGCATTATGTTGAGCATCTGTTGGAACAACAACTGGGTGACTAAATGCCACATCAGCATTTCTCGTTGCATTTGTTAGCTGTGGCCATAGATGTGGCTTTCTATAGAACGGGATTGAATGCAGTTTGAAAAACAAGTTTGTCTTTTTGTCAGGCTACACACAATCCTTAACTGTTTGTGACAATGTATGGTGTTTGATATGTGTGGCTGGAATCACTTTCTACACAGTCGTCGTCCCCCCCAAATTAACAAATTTTATCGGTAATCTGTAGAAACGTCTTCTCACTCCTCTCTCTCAGGATCGGGGAGCCTCACGGCTGCCGTGGAAACGGCCAGCAGCAGGACGGCTATAGTGATTGGCAAGCCTAGCCGCTTCATGTTTGATTGCATGGCAAGCCAGTTCGGCCTGGACCCAGCCCAGTCCATTATGGTTGGCGATCGCCTGGAGACGGACATCCTGTTTGGGGCTAAGTGTGGCTTGGACACCATGCTTACTTTGACAGGGGTGTCCACCATGGAAGAGGCCCAGAGCTATAAGGACAGTGACGACCCAGAGAAGATGCACTTCGTGCCAGATTACGTGGTGGAAACCATTGGCGATT
The DNA here is from genome assembly GCF_021917145.1 of Hypomesus transpacificus. Classification (NCBI taxonomy): domain Eukaryota; kingdom Metazoa; phylum Chordata; class Actinopteri; order Osmeriformes; family Osmeridae; genus Hypomesus; species Hypomesus transpacificus. The sequence continues at coordinate 7,352,189 of NC_061081.1, read as the reverse complement.
TTATCAAAGCATACGAGGAGGAAGCGAAGGAGGGCTGAAGTCTTGATGGACATAAATAAACCGCTAAAGCTGTGCCTGTGCTTAGAAACTTGGACATATCACTGAATAGTGAAGTAGTGATCTGTATTTAAGGTGGTGTTGTGTAGTCATTCCTAAAAGGCCTCATGAATTCTGCAATGCGTTGTTAGTCTTGCCATAAGCATGCACGGCATTGTTCTGCAGAGACTGTGAGATGGCATGAAGCATCTGATGAACCTATCACAGTAGGCACCCATGTTTGGTGTTGCTTCGCATGCTTATGGCAGGTCTTTGCAATGACACATTCTCCAACATCTCAGAGGGTTTTTTGAATGATGACTTCAATAGTGTAAACACATTAAAGCCTAATCAACACAGTTCAAAGGTATTGGCTTGTTGTCGAAACAGTTCCTTCAGTAACAGTGTATGTGTTTCATTAGTTGGAAAATGTCTTCTTTCCTTGATCACTGCTTACTCGTTTCCTCCAAAAATATGCATATGCATAAATGTTGTTCTGCAAATGCATACAGCATCTGCTGTCCCAATATTGAAGGAAGTGAGCAAAGGTACCGTAAACTGTAACATACACAAAAACAGAGAATGGAAACACAACATTTATATAAGTGTATCCTTTGCTTAAGTTTATTTTAGAAACAAAGTCCATGCCCTTAAGCATATCAAATGTGTAGTGCAAATGACATACACCTTTGTCTACAAAAAGAAGAAACGTGAAGGGGTAAATTAAAGCAACAATATTTCTCAATCTGGCAGTTCAATCTACACAAATGTACCCACACCAATGAGCCACACAATTATGACCAATGCTGTTGGTCCTTCATTTGCCGCCGAAACAGTACAGACACGCTGACACATGGAGCCAATGCACTCTGTTGTGACATTCCTCTGCTGTATTAACTAAACGTAGTTTGTCCCTCCTTGGACCACTGTCTGTAGGATACCATGTCTGACCAGGAGCACACCATAAGCTTTGGCTTTTGTAAGATGCTCTGACCCAGTTTTCTGGCCATGATTTGGCCCCTGTCAACGTCCTTCAGGTTTTTACCCATTTCTCCTGCATCCAACATGTTGACAACAAGAACTGATTGTTTGTTTACCATCTTATATACCCTGACCTCATGTGCCATTGTTAGAAGATGATGACGTTACTCACTTTCCTTATGTGTAGTCATAATATTTTGGCTCATTGGTGTACATACACTTTTAGATCAATACAATTAGATCAATGTTTTTAGAATGTTTTTCACAGTAGACACATGAATGGTGAAGTATTAAAATGGTAAAACAAAAAATTGGATGTTGTAAAAGCACCAGTGTATGGTGCCGGAATACATAAGCATCCCAATAGTCCCTTAATCTGCTTAGCCCTTCATGTTGTCTAACCTGTCTTAATTTTTGTCTAACTTGACAAGCTCTTTTTCTTATCAAGGGTTAAAGAAAATCATCCCGAAAGGCCTGCCATCCATTCAGAACCAAATGTACTTCTCTGTTGTCAAAACACAGATATATGTATTCTGTTATGCCCTCATGCCTCCCTTTTACATAAGGCTTTCGACATACTATGAAATGTGGGCTGATTTGATGTAGGTTATTGTTGCATCAATGTTTAACTTCAGCCTGAACATCTGTCCTGATGTGTAATTTCTTGAGAACAGTTGTGTGGAACTCAAAATGCCACAATTGTATGGTTCCTGTAAGGACCCTTCCCAATAGTAAAAACAAGTTTAGCTTTGTGCCAATATTGACCAATCGTCAATTGCAATACTAACCCTAACCCCAATGAATCAGATACTTGAAAGATGTTGCATCTTTTACTGTCATTGAAAATTGAATTTGTTGTGAACAGGATCAATGATACGTTGGATAATAAATGCAGTATCATGTTATAAAATGGTGTAGCACAAGAAATTTATAAATGCCATTATGGGTTGTTTCTATTGCAGTAATTCTGCAAAATAGTTTGCAAATAAGTGCAAAAGAGATAGGTTATTCAATTAAGTTTCAATGCATTTTTCCGATTATAATTGCAATTTACTTGTTTTAGAAAGTATGTGTGTTTTCTTGGGTTACATTGATAATGGTGAAACACAATATGATTGATCATCTGAGAGAAATAACATTTTGTTGTTACACTTAGCTAAAAATTGTACAGAAAAAAATATTTTAGACTTGAAGACTACTTTCATACTGAAGATTAATTACCTAATTCAATGAGGAATGCCAAACAGTTCAGTGTGAATTACAACAATTAGACATTATGCATATAGTGAATTATGTTTGAAATGTATGACTGTAGTGCCAACAAGGATTTGATTTTTAATTAAAAACTCCTGCTTTGTATCAGTTTGAATTGTTTCCATCTATGCAATACTGCATAAGTGCAGAATCATTTTAAAAGAAGAAACACATTTTAAAAGAAGTATGGATGTGAAAATGGAGGATTGTTGCCATGAAATATCTTGAGCTTTGATTTCAATGTTCCCTCATTTAACATGAAGATGTATGATGTGTTCCTCAAATATATGCTGCAGTCAATACACTTCTTCATTTCCTCTAAGACTGATCCCCAGTGTGCCACTGTGACATCTTGAAATGCTCAACTGTGTACATGTGGACTTTATTTTGCTGGTGCACAGGCAATTTCTTTTTCAAGTTATACGCAGTATGTAAAAGCACCTCAGAAGTCTGAAATATTAATGATAGCATGCACCATAGCATAAACTGATTATATATTCTCTAAGGGAGATTACAGAATAGGTATATCCAGCCGTATGATTTATTCATAGCTTCTTAAAACAATAATAGTAGTAATAACAGTCAATGACTAACATAAAAACATTTGAAATTGTAAATGTCTAATGTTGGGTATATTTGGATATATGAAAAAGTATTTTCAGCAAGTACCATCACAAATGAAAAAGAAACGGAGTGGTAATCAAGACTGAATATGGATTATGCCAATAGTCTGAACATGAGAATACAGTCAATTGTAACCATTGGCGATTTTACCGCAGGTGCAGGGGGTGCATTTTGTTTGTTGTACTCTAATGATTAATTTTAAATTTAAGATCTAGAATTAATTGTCATTTTTTGTAAGCAAAATATTATAAAATCACTACCCTTTGCACCCCCAGTTTTAAAACCTAGAATCGCCTATGGTTGTACCCCTAGAAATTAACTGAAGTGGAAGCTTGCAACATGAGTTTCTCGTGGGTGAGATCTGTCTGAGCATGCCTCATCTGCTTGAGTCTTCTCAGGATCCTCCTCACTCTTAGGTCAGAACAGTATTTCTTACCATTTGCATATAGTCTAGAGGGAGACAGAGTGAGATTGTTAGAGCAAATGTTGTAAAAGGTAAACAGATGGTCTGTGGAAATGCAAAAATAGTTCTATGTGGTACTGACAATAAAAAATTTGTAGAGATAGAACAAAAGGCCACTAGCATAGAGATGTCAACAATTGAATGTCCTTGAAAGCTTTCAAGTGTTCTTGTAATCATGCAAAAGTATTTGATTCGGTATTAAGTTATGAAACATAACATTCAGCAATCATTCACGCAAGTGTATTATGTCAAATGTAATCCACTAGGGTGGTGTACTTACATCAGGGCTTCAATGTCACATGGCCCATGGCTGTTCTGCATTTCATAACGTTCCACACTCATTAGTAAACTCTGAGGAAAGTGCTTTGAGGTTGCAACACAACATTTAGGAATGGCTCCTAAAAATAAGCATTGGTGGTTACATCAATACAAAATAATAACAATTAAATTAGATTAAGTGAAGAGCTAAGTGGTAAGATACTGCTGGCCATGTAATCATTCACATTGCACAGTTCAGAATTTTAAATACATATAAATGTTATTACCTTGCACATCAGCAAACCAAACACCAGCACAAAGCATTAGAGCAAAAACCCTGAGATCCATCAATAAAAGGAAAAAGTCCAAAAGCTGGAGAAGAATGTGTCGTCTATCTTTGCCTTGTCTCAATATCTGGTTTCTTTTTTCTAATCTTTCCAGCCTTTGCGTGTACGAAAAACCACTCCCTTTACAGGTAAGACCTCATTGGCTTATTCAATTATGGTCAACACATTGTTATGTTAGTTTTCCCCAGGATCACGATAACTCTTATTGAGAGACTTGTTGCTCTTGTTGGTTCGTTGTAACTGTCTTAAAATGATTGTACTCGCTGTGAAATACATTATTGTTGCTTGCTTTTTCCACAGGTACACTCTTGCACTTTTGGGGTTCTTGCTGTTTAATTGTAACTTGTCTAACTACATGCTCTTATTGTTCTTCCCTTTGGGACTTATTTGGCTTCACAATGTATGCTTCATGTTTGGCTACCCGCAATGTTTGGGGCTATCTCGTTGTTATGATCAGTGACCTATGCACTTTTGTAAAACTCTCTCTTGGAAGTCGCTTTGGATAAAAGCGTCTGCTAAATGCATAAATGGAAATGTCTTTGGATAGGTTTTGTATGTTCAGTTTTTCTAAAATATTCAGTGTTAATTTCAAATTATATTCATTGAAAGGCTTAAGGCTTTTAATGATTTGAACAAAATACCCCATAATGAGGAACTGATTATTTTTCTTTTGAAATTGCAAATGTTGTCCATGCAGGAACACGTTTTATTAAATTTTCGATTCAGTCAGTGCAAATTCTATAACATTTGAGCCCATGTGAGCGGGGAGAAGATACAAACTCCACACAGACCTCAAAGATGGCCCACCTGTGCACCGCCCCAAGCAAACCTTGGACCTCTTGCTGTGAGGTGATCAGATGAATGTGAACTCAGGCAGACACATAGAAAAAAGGGATAATTTAAAACATGTTTATTCAGTACATGTAATAACTTAATTTACATTTAAATAGAGAAATAAACAGCTAAAACACAAATGACCTTTCAATTTAAAACAGCAGCCAGTAAAACTGAACAATTAAAATACTATTATTTGTAAGGAGGTTTTTCCATAAAATGTGTTCAGAAGTGTTCAGGCATTACAGAATATTGTCAAGGTTATTCTGTTTTTTAAATCAATGAACAGCAGCCATGAGTTAAAATACTCCTTCCTGTGGATTAGGAATCTGCAAGAAACAAATAAATACAACATGAAAAATGTTTCTCTTTACTGTATTATGCCTTAAGTATCATGAACAGATCAACGCATTCAAGACTAGGTAGGATTAGATGTGAATATCGACAACATGTGCAACTGGTGTCATTCCATCGCTTGTCAGTATCGCTTCCTCCCTTTCTTGCCCACACTGGGGTTCAATCTAAGGTCCTCTTGACTCACACATGCAATGATTACCTCTCAAACAACGCTTTATCCAGCTCTGCCACCAAAAAGCTAGCAATTAGATGCTGCGGGTGGGCGGTTTTTATACTGAATAGCGAGCCATAACAAATGCAACTCAGTTAAATATGCAGACGCACTAAAATTCTGTCCCATGACCTACCAGGCCTCTTCCAGGAAGGTGTAATGTGAGGGATAGAAGACTGATCCAGACTACCTGAGAAGTGCTGAGGAGGAGAGAGATCGAAGGGCAGGAAAGAGAGATTTAGACACCACTAAACCACATTTCTTTTCCAACCCCAATGGGCTTGAAAATAAAAGAAGAACGTAATAGTTTACTGATACCTAACCAATTCAAAGTTGTTGTTTTTAAAATCAGCAAATTCAAATGAACTCATTGTATTGGAATATTGAAAGACATGTCCCAGCAAGAGCTGTAGTCCTACATCATGTTGCTCTAAAATTGCAGTGGCAACTTTATTGGTAAATTCCGCAAAGGCACTTGTACTGACATGTCGGATGCAAGTTTTTATGCATCTCACACAAAGTGGCTTAAATATAATAACCCTCTATTGAGGCTCCTTGGTGATGTTTTTCTAAGGCTTGTATTGCAGTTTCTCAGTCGCTTTGGCGGATTTCTCAGATATATAAATATATTATGGATCCCTGTAGAAAAAGTCTTATCGATCACAATATCTCACCTGTTGCACATGCTGAATCTCCCGCATAGCCAGCCTTATAGATGGGTACAGCCTGGGAAATGTCCTCTTATTCTCACCCTCACCATCATACCCTCCAACACTTCTACCCTGCTGGAGTCTGCCCTCCCAGCTCTCTCCCTGAGCTTCCATCCTATGTCTGCGGTCAGAGATCCGCCGAAGGACCGGAGGTCGGTTGTCAGAACTAGGATTTTGACTTGGGGGCACAAAGAGACGCTGAAACTCCTGGTGGATCTGGTCTGGTTGGGATTCTTCCACCAACTCCTCCCCAGGCTGGAGGGACCGGTAGAAGGGGTGAATGCCCTTCAGCTCCTCGTAGTCTGGCTCCTGGTCACACATCTGGAAAAAACACATGAACAATTAATAGTTGTTGATGTCATTATTCGTCATGGTTTGGTGCAAAAAGGCCCAAGAAGTTATTTATATTGCCCATGGGTTTGAGTAGGGAACAAGGTAGTAAACTTAAAGGAAATTGAAACACTGAATTCTTATTTTTTATACCCCCATCCTTCAAGAAACTTTTACTGAAAGGAACAAAAAAGAATAGACTATATAAACACACAGCACACACCATAACCGTGTGTATAGAATAGTATAAAAGTATAGACCCCACCTGTCCACAGGGGCTGGTGAGCAGTTCCATCAAGGGCTTGATGCCAGTGTGGTTGTGGTATTCCACCAGGTCAGGCAGGGAAGAGTGGGCACGGTCCTCACCCAGGATCACATACTTCCCATTGGACTGCATGTCAATCATGTAGTGTCTGCAGCGGTTCTCCCCTCTGATTGGACACAGGAAGAAGTCACATGTCATGGGGTAAGAGGGTTTGGTCCCAAAAGCTTTTTAGGAGTGTTTTTGACAGTGTATGCGTTACCTTTAGCCTTACCTGTATGACAGTGTGTAACCCTTTCGGCTTTGTCCCACTCGGATCAGGAAACATCCGACAGGCTTGTCTGTCAGCAGGTCCTCAGATTGTCTATAAATCAGAGACACACCGACCAATGACAGTTAAAACTAAACAGCAACCATGAATTGTCTGTTCACTGAATTCTCACACTGAATCAGAAGAACCTTGTGGAAAAAATGGGATTTCCTATGTGCTTATTTTAATCAAAATCAGCTGTTACCCTTATCATCTGTTCAATCCTCTGTCTTATTACCCATTCATATGCATGTGTTGCTACTGTAACCGACTGTGTTCTGATGACAGTCACAGTTCCATGATGTAGTATCCGCCTGCCTACAATAACATACAGCTGTAGGCTGTATGTTCTTTGTTTTTCCCTATTCACTATGAACACTGTCCGCTGGCCTTCAGTGCAGAGTGAGACATGATTGAGATCAAAGCCTGGTGTTCATCTATTGTCAGAGATCTCTTTCACTCCCAATTTGCAGATTACAAAACTGAGAACTCAACGGTCACTCCGTTAATGAAGAGACAGACTAAACCCTTTGTTCGTCACCCCCCACTTTGTCTCTCACCTGCGTGTGATCATGCCATGGAACCAGCCGGGGAAGGCTCCGTCGCGCATCACCTTACGTGCTTGCGTTTCCTTAAACCAGCGAATGGTGTTCCTCCTCTTTGTGCTCCTCTCCCTCGCCCGCTCCTCTACGCTCCCTGCCCCTCCCACCAGCTCTGCAATGTGGGTGTTTAACGGACCGTCCAAAGCATTGTCGAAGGGAGTGGCCTTGGTGAGGGAGAATGACCGATATGAAACAAAACAGACAGAAGAGGAAGACTTTGAATAGAAACTCATGAGGTTGATGTGATAGGTTAGGATAACCTGAGTTGTAAAGGGCGGAAGTGGCAAGCCAGTGGTTGAGAATAACATGTTGATATGTTACACCACCACACTAGTATTTTGATCTTAAATCTTGTACCTTAACCACAATCTATGATCTCAACTCACCTCTAACATTTTACTGCGGGGTCGAGGAACAGGTGCAACCTTGGGTCCCCCGATCCCAACGAGGATGGAGCGAGGCTTTGGCTGGGGCTTTTTGCTCCTGGGCAGGGGGACAGGTGGAGAGGCTGGTCCTGGGAAACACACACAGGAAGGCAACAAACCATTCAAACAACCCAACTACAAACCAGTTCTATTTTTGTTATCGATATTGATACTACCAATATTCCTGATCATTTCCTGTGTGATACAGAGATAGAATACAAGTGACAAATATACAAACACAGACAGAAGTAAACAAAATGCATGAAAAGAGGATGTGTGAGTAAAACAGCATGAGGAAAGGAACATTTTCAGAAGAAAAAAAAACTCACTCTTGTTCTCTTGTTCCATTTCCAGACGCTTCTTTATCTCCTCCTCCAGCAATATTGTCCTCCTCCTCTCCTCCTCCTCCTCCCTTGCTTCCCTTTCCTCACCCTCTCTTTGGGCCTGTCTCTGTTTGCGCAATTCCACCAGCAGAGCCAGGTAAATCCTCCTGCAGCAAAAAGTGCGGTAGTCTGCAGAAAATAGACACATTTATAGTTTTTTGTATAATTTATATATTTTGTTTTTGCTTTAAAGAAATTGAGTGGACAGTTATCTCCTAATCTGAAGTGCCTCCCATACAATCACAGATGGTAAAATGGACCCTGCAGGATCTTTGAGTTTTAGTGCTACTAGCAAGTGCATGAGTACACATTGCTGTTTGTTGGTTGTACCACCATTGAGTAATGGTGGTGATGCTCGATTGAGATATCAATAGTCTTTTAGTCTGCCAAGCCTAGATGCCAGGGTAACATTGTGTACCCAGATTGAAAAACTGTCTCTTTGTGCAATCATGTCCCATCATGTGCTGTTTAATTCAAGTCTTCACTATAGTGTACACATCAGAAAAGAGATTTACCTTCAGGGTTCACAGTCACAAACCAATAAAACTACACTGACTGGTTTCTGACTGGCAGTTGAGCACTTTTTTAACGAAACATAAACAAAGCCATGAATGTACAAGATGAACTTTTGCAAGTACATACATGTACACAGTATTACATTTGTTTCTAAAAAGTACATTAATATTAATCATTACAAGATTATTTCTACAGATTTGCATTCATGTCAAAAGCATTGCGTCTATTGGCAAAAGGGCAAAAGCATGCATCTATGGTAGGGCTGACAAACTTTGCTCCTGGAGAGATCCTGGAGACCCTTCTGTAAAACCTTTCACTCCAACCCCAGTTGTGACAAACATGATTACGGTTGTCAACCAGCACATTAGAATAGGGTGTACTGGATTGAAGTTAAAATGAAAACTTATAGGACAACAGATCTTCAAGGCAGGGTTGGTCAGCCCTGTTCTACAGTATTGACAACATTATCATGTGCTTGGGAGGCTCATCACATTTCTGGATGATGAGGGCTGCTCTGCCCAGTCTCTCCAGCAGCCTGGCCAAGTCGTCCTGGTGCCAGTGCTTAAAGAACAGACGAGACGAACTGCCGGAGCATAGAGAGACAGAGGAAGGAAAAAGAGAAGATTGAATAAATAAATATAAATACTAAAAGTAGCATGACTTCTTATTTAGTGCACAGGATTGGTGCAGAGGATTACCTCCACTCCTCTAATCAAAGGGTTATTGTAAATTGTGAACCTTGATAATAAACTGACAAGCAATCTGTATGTGCAGCAACACTTTAGTAAGACAGAGTCAGCTGCTGACACATAACTGAAATCAAAACAATTACATTTATACCCAAATTAAATCCCAACATTGAATTGGTGTGGAGGGCATTCTTACCCACACTTCCAGCCATGGATCTCAGTAGTATTAAGAATGGACATGCAGCTGAGGAAAGAACAATAAAAAAAGGGTCAAGTAACTTTGAGACCAGTCTGTATTTTGTGTTCAACTAAACATCAAGTGCACTGTGAAAAGGTAAGCCTCCATGTTTTAGTTTAGGCTACCATTGCATCCTCACACTTCCACAAAATACAAAGAGTACATCTATCCTTAAATAATAAATAATGAAGTGCTTACCTTTCTTTGGTAAGCGGTAAATCAGGTTTTACTAGCAGGATGTTGTACCTGGAGGAGAAGGAGACTCAGTGTGATAACAAACCTGCATGTCAGTGCTACACCACTCATGTTATATACACAGAGATATATAACTCCTTCTTTCACTCTCATGCACAAACACACACACACACCTCTTTGCAAATTCTTGGAAGGTGGGCCGCCAACAGAATCCATCTCTTCGTATCCTAATGGTCTCCATTAAGCCATTATATCTCAACTGCAAAATAGAAGATGTGTGGTTCAAATCAACATTACATAAGAGCCACTGGCACTTACTAAAATATCTGCACTGATTTCTTAAGCACAGCACTGAAACCACCGCTCATATTTTGCATTCAATTTCCATGCACCCATTTATGAGTGCAATGCGAGTTCTGAACTGCAGGGGGCCATATAGCACAGTGTCAATTCAAACAGTTCTGAACTGCAGGGGGCCATATAGCACAGTGTCAATTCAAACAGATCAGAAAGCAGTTGGGGTTGTCTTATTTTAACAACTGCTTAATAAAGAGTAAAAAATATGCCTCAAATCAGTGACAAAGACACATGACACTTTTTGACTGACGCGTATTAAGCTGTAGAGCTGAATCAGGGGTACATGACTACATTTTTATTGCATTCTCATGCGCTACAGATCTTGAAAAAACGATGTAAAGAGTATCTAATACTTTAATAAGAAGTACTACTGTAATAATAATAATAATAATAATACTTTAATAAGACAAACTACAAAATAGATATTAATTGAACCGCTCAAATGACTTTACAGGACCATGTATGTCATTAATAGACAACACCCCTCCAGGCTATACACTATAATGTTTAGAGAACAATGTCCCCTCTTCGCTGTGTTAAGGATGAACCTCCCGAGGCAGAATTCCATTGACATTAACAGACAGCCAGCCAACTGGAAACCCTGTGACCTAACAAGCTAGCTGACTGTCTGGCTTACCAGCCACTGATTACTTTCCTTACAGGGCACAGTGGAATCACAACTATATGGTGGAGTGACCTACACCCTCACGGTTGGTCATAAAATATATTTGAAGAAACAAGGTAAATTTAGTCGTTTTAAAAGGTTTACTATGTTGAGAATGAAAGAACGTGTATCCAAAAGGCTAGAACATGTACTTAATTGAGTCATTAAGACATTTGATGTCGGTCATTAGAGTACAATGGGACAAGACAGACAGCTCAAAAACAAGCTTCACCCGTCCATCAGGTTAAGGGAGGCTAAAATGCCACTGAAAAATGGCCCTGGTTGCTGCTTAATCCACCTCTACAGTATAATTTTGAACTTGAAATATGGCCCTAGACAAGCCTGCCTATTGTACTGTTGTATAGTAATGGTATTGTAGTGAAGATTGGTGTTGTAATGTGTTTTGTTCCTCACCTGGTCCATGACTAGCTTGCTGTCCACTTGATCTGGCAGCTTACTGCCATTGGGTTTGATACAGCGAACAAAGTGAGGATTGGCAGCAAACATTTTCTCCATCAGCACAGCCAAGGAATGCTAGAGAGATGCACAGGGTTTCATTATCCATGATTGTCTGCAATTGGAGGCATGTGATGGAAATACAAACTTGCACATGGCTTTGAAATTTGTGACAGACTGATTTGCTTTAATTCCTACCATACCTTAAACTGAGCCCCTACAGAATGTTTCCTGGTAGAATTGAAGTTGTCATCCTCTTTCTGTTGGAGCTGAAAGGAAATAAAATGTAGTTAAGAACATCTCACAATAACCCCTGATGTCTACCTACTATTTTCCAGCCAGTCTGCTTTCTACTACACAAACTATCATATGATGCTTTCCTCTGTGAAATGAGACCAACAAAAGTGCCCACCTTTGCTTTGCGGGGCATCAGAGTCCCTGTTCTGGATATGGTGGCTGAAAAACACATGGAATGTGAATCACACTTGATTCAAGTTCAAGACACCAAACTGATAATAATTAAACTTTTAGTAAAGAGCAATAAACTACATCTACCTCATTGACCCAGTAAAAACACATGCAGGGTGTGTGTGCATCCTACAGTTCACTTTAGCTATACACTACAAATGAGTAGTGTATGATAGCATCATAGTACCTCAGCTAACCACGCACACACTTTAAATTAAGGGGTACAACACTATTTTCAATAAATGGCCTTTAGAGATTGAACTCTGAATCAAAGTAATCCCTTCAACTTCTCCTTTTCACCTGCAAAGAGCACACTGAGGAGAGGAGTAACACTGTTGATAAAGAGTCCTCTGATACTGGCTGGAATAGTGTCTCGGTTCTTTTCCAGGAAACCCTTCCCGTTATACTGGACCTGAGGAAAGGACACACAAATCACTGAAGAACAATCCCACACAACAAATTATTTGTACACAAATATATTTTTACCTTGCAAAACAATTTTTTTCCAAACCGCCTAGACAATACCCCATACTGTATATTGACGACAAAGAAAATAATTTATGATAACAAAATACAGAAATATCTCATTTGCAGGGGTGTTCACCCCAATTAATACAATGATTTGTTGTAGTAGCAAATGGTTGTCACCTTCCCGGCATAGTGCACCACGGTGAACAGTGGGCTGTGACTGCGCACCAGTTCGTAGTGGGGATTGCTTTTGAACTTGCTGTTCAGCTTCTCCACAAAGTTTTTATCTGAGGCCTAACAAAGAAGAAGAAAGAGGGTGGTTAGAGTGTCTGTGTAAATCACTCCTCCTGTTCAAATGAAAACACCGTCATATTTGCATGCCACACTTTGTTTGGAGAACATTTAGCAAGGTTACCTGAGGGAAGGCACTCTGCTCGTCCAGGAGAGACAGTATGCCGATGGGCTTTGTGAGGAAGAGGTCCTGCAAGGAGGGTAAGGGACATCATTTAGGGTACAACAGCAGCTGGTCACAGACATTTGTTGACAACCAATGAAATACATGCAAACTTGAGCGAACCAAATTAAACAATAATTTGTCTATCATGTGGCTTCAGCTAAGCTACGGAGAAATAAAATAGTTTTTGCCAAATTAAACAAGTGTCTCCCCTCTAGATTCAGATAACTAACATACACAAACTTCTGGTATGTTTGCATATGGCCTCTTCTGTGTTTGTGTGTGCTCTAAACTAAACCATACTGTCAGCAGAGAGACAAAACGCACAGTGGGCTATTAGTAGAATGACAGAAGTTGCAACAGAACAAGAAAAGAAATGAGGTGCAGATGAGTGTATGAGAAAGGAAACATAAGAGGTGAAGATAAAGATGGTGTTGAGCATCCCTAACCAGTATAGGTTTGTTGTCTTTAAAGGCAATGTTTTCCCATTGGATCCCTTCTTCTTTGTATTCATTCTGTTCCATCAGGAAGATATGCTGAGGAGGAAAAAACACCATCATGACATGGTTATGCTTGACCCAAAAGTAAAGATATTAAACTAACATCCCCTTTTCTGATTAACATGTTCTGGTCCAAAACAGAGGATTCACAGAGGTCTGATGCAGTAAGAACATAGAGGTGGGTTAGGGAGTAAGGATACAGCTGGGTGTTATTGTTGTCTGGCCTGTTTGTACTGTAGCACATGGATTAGTGCAGTGTTATAGAGCTGACTGAAAATGCGGGTACTTGCACAGCATTTTTTGGAGGTGATTAATGGCAGTGGTTAAGATACTTTTATAATGTTTATGTATATGTGTACACACCTGGTACCTAACCTTAAAACTACTAAACTAAAAAGCATCAATATCTTCACACACACACACACACACACACACACACACACACACACACACACACGGCCTGTGTTACCCGCACATTTGTTTTAGTTTTTTAGGTCATTAGCTTTTGTTTAAGAGTTTGGGTTGTAACATATCTTTTCAAGTCCTTCTAAAATGACAGTTAAAGCATGCATGGCTGGGTCCCTTAATAACAGGGCAACTTCCATCTGCTGCTTCTATTTATACTTACATGGTTAAAGAAGAACTGCAACTGTTCATTCGCCAGATTGATGCAAAGCTGCTCAAAACGGTTTACAGCAAAATTTTCAAATCCAAAAATGTCAAGAATACCTGGAAGAAATACACTTTAGTGAAATATCTACATACTCAAAAGAAAGGAAAACTTTTAGAAGGTTTATAAACTCACCTATTTCATGCATCTCAAGATCAACATTTGGTGCCAGAAGTTCGTTGATCTTGCTGACTATCCAACCAAACACTCTCCCATAGGCCACTTTAGCTATAGAATCCCTAGCATCTGCATTTACAAAAACATGAACAAAACTTAAAAGCAGCATTTGTGACAGAAAAACATGACATCTCAATTTGCAACTCTAGTCGAGCAAATTCAGATGTTTTTGGCATGGTGGAGACAATTTGTCCATAGTTTGTAAGTTATTTATGTGAGACATGCCCCCAGACAATTATATCCTAGATATTGCATGTATCCATCTAGACATACAGAACACATAAATTATGTCAAATCCAGAAGGAAAAACATTAAAAGCTATGCAAATACCATCCTATTACCCTCTGGGATCAGTTTCACAAAGGAACTGTGCCCTCAGGCAACCCCAGTGACTAGGGCAATTGCATCATTGAGGGTCTGTTGTAAGTGTACTCCTTTAACATGCTGACATTGAAAAGATTCTGTGTTGGTTCTCACCTTCAGCTTGCTGCTGGTTATGAAGTCTACGGATGACCTCACCTCGGGTCATGGTCAGGGTACAGGTCAAACTCCTCAGTAGCTCCTCCTCCTGAACCCCAAACTGACCCTGGGGGCCCAAACACACACACGACTGTCAACACACTCCCTGAGCTCTTTCCACAATAAAATAATGAAGATGATGTTTATTTCACAACATGAATATGCGGTCACCTGCGGATCCCAGATCTGCTGATATTCATCAATAATGCAATCCCTCATGTGATATTGCTTAATTAACTACTACCTTGTACCAAGACAGACATTACTTGTAAGGAGTAAGGACTAGAAAACACATTGTGCAACAGCTTAACCAGAGAGAAGTAGGAACAAAGAGCCCTCAAACATTCTGGCGACTCATTTTACTGCAACATTGTTTATTTTATATCGTCATGTATATTTTGTATTATGCTTGTCAATACAGCTAGAACAGCCATTTCCCCAGGCATGAAGAAAGTACTACTGAACTCTCTCTCTCTGCTCCATACAATGAAATGCAAGGAGTGGACAAGGGTTGGCTGATCCAGTTTAATCTTAGAAGTGTTGTTCACAGTGCCTCTCTCCCAACATAGCCTTGTGACCTTTAATGGCTATTTTGTCTTATCAGACCAAGCCAGATGAGGCTCAAGCTCTGCTTTAAAAAGGGTGTGGATGGTAGAGGGGGAAGGGCAGTGATTCATTAATGGTTGTAGAATGGGTTTGCGATCAGGCATGCACATGGTTACCTGTTAAATAGGGTTTCATTTTTTTAGCGCACTATACAATAGTTGATGAACACATTCACAAAAACACATGCAAAAGGTACACTATGAAGTATGTGCTAAATAGACAAATGGGTATGTACATCGGTAGCACAAATACATTTCAGATGGAAAGATTATAGATCAATATGCGGGTAGAGGACTGTAACAATTAAATCAACAATAACCTTTACCCAATGTACACTCAGTGTAAAGTTTTTCGTTTTGTGTTGGTGTACTCTACATAAACACACACCTCTGGCTTTTGAGCACACACCCTTCATTCACCGCATGACTGCTGCAGATGACAAATGTGTCAAAAAGTCAGACAGAAACCATCCTCCCTTTATCTAGCACCAACCTTTGAAACATTTTACAACCAACCATATACTGTCGGGTAAACTGTGTTGTTATGTATAATGAAATGCAGTACCATTTGTATCAAATTGAAAGAGGAAGTGCTGAAGGCAAAAACATAGAGGGAACACCATTTATGTTCTGTAAAAAGTTAGTTATTCTAACCAGGCCAATAAAAAACAGGAGTGTCTGATAACAAAAGAATGACAAATGTAATGGGAGAATAGGTAGCAATCACAGGACTTAACCTTCCTAATCAATCCAATAATCTTACCAAATCATCCCATACAGATCCAAAGAGAATTGAGGAATATGGAGGCAGCTCTAGATTAAACTAAACTCACCCAACTAACTAATCAACCAAATAAACTAAACTATCCCAGCAAGTTTACCCCCCACCAACCCACAAAACATACCAACTTAATCCAACTAAACAACCTTGATATCCCAACCAGCCTAAAAAAGCCAGACTGACTGAAAATTGTAGAGCGTGACTTACAGCAGTAGCTTTGAGCCAGCCCATGGACTTGTCTGTGACCTTGACACTGTCTGTGTCGGTGGGTTGAAACATAGTGTTGCCCAGAGACAGGATTCCTGCCAGAATGGTCATCATGTCTACTTTTTCCTGGATAGACAACAAAATACAGATGTTTCATTTGTCAAGCATATCAATCATTCAAGGAAACCAATTGACTGATTCACTGTTTTAAGAAATACAAAACTGTCAATAGAAAAATACATGATATAATTAACAAAGATTTGGCAGATTAGAAAATAATAAACTAATTGTCCTCATTCACAAGAACAATTCACCTACTGCAGCTCCTATGAGGAAACAACAAACACAACAAGGGAAACATAGTACCGCACATGTACAAAAGCACCTAGTACAGTACAATTCGGCATTTGTGAAAACAGTGAGGATTGTAATATCCAGTTGTCTGAGGTTTTACCTGTTCCTCGAAGCCCACCATATCCATGGCGTTGCACACCTCGCGATACTTCTCGTTCCACCTGCTCCCCATATCTTCAGAACCGAAGCGTCCGTCCAGATACCTAACACATATTCTAATTGGTTTATTTTTGTACAGATTCTATAGACAAAAAGGTATCCCTTCCAGACAGCCAACACATTATATACAAACAAACCTGCACAGGCATGCAATAGACTAATGCACGGGAGGCTAGTTTGTGCGATAGACTAATGCAAAGAAGGGAGATTGGCATTTTGGAATGGAAGGGAGAAAACAGGACAGAGTAACACGGCAGACATTGCTATTAAAAAAATAAAAATAAACTTTTTGCAAAACTGTGTTGCTTAGGTGGCCGCCTTAAATTGAAAAGTACTGCAGGAAACCCTGCATACCCCAGTCTTACAGAACTTTCTTTGATGCATTCACACAGGCTTCCTTTCTAATACTTTACACAAGGGTACATGCAACAGCATAAACTACCATCAGCTATCGGCGATAGATGCAGTGACCGTTGACAACATTTTGAATTTGGAAAACGTGTGCCTTTCGCCCAACCCTAGGCTGTGACCCACCTGTACTGTGTAGGATCCAGAAGGCCATACATCTCCTTGTCATCTGGTGAGATGCCTGCAAGCATGAAGTAGAAGATATGGAAGTTCTTCTCTCCTTCATCCTGGTGGACCACGCGAGACTTCTCCAACAGATACTCGTTGATCTTGGCACCTTTTACTGTTGAGACCGAGACAGACAGTGACTACAAATACAATAAGACTACCAAGAGAGAAGAAAGCTTACACAACTGGTAGACATACACACACAGAGAGCTCCAAGAGAGAAGAAAGCTTACACAGCTGGTAGACATACACACACAGAGAGCTGCTCACACATGATCAACACAAGGTCCATACACAAACATGTGACCCACCTGAAGAGTTGTAGAAGCGCAGCTGAATGTATTTTCCAAAACGACTGCTGTTGTCATTCATGACAGTCTGGGCATTGCCAAAAGCTTCTAGAAGAGGATTCACCTAAGGATGACAAAACACAACATTATTAAAGTAGAGGAACTCCGATTCTAGTACAATGGCTGGAAATGACTGTCTGGAGCCTAGTAACGTGGCTGGAATCTTTTTTTAAACACAGTGAAACGCTTATGGAAACATTTGCACAAAATTAATTTATGGAAACACTTGATTTGAAAACACAAATTGATTTCAATATAAACTGATCAATTTAGTACAACCTATGGAGTATCCATTTAGTCCATACTCTCCTTCCATCTGTAAAGTGTTACAGAACCCTCTGCTATCACTCCAGTGGGTTTCCCTCAGCTGTCCACCTTCTGAACTTTGGACTCAAGCGCTGACCCCACTCAGTAACCTTCCACTACTACTGTACTATTAAGGACAGATGATAGAACAGTAATGTGTCTGAAGATATTGCAGAACATATTTTCACAAGTTAAACCGGTAACACAGGATTTCCTCCTCACTGAAAATGTGTGTGGAAATGTTACAACTGCAGTGTTTCCCCTACCATTATATGAAGGGGGGTGGCCCTGTAAGGTCAAGTTAATTTTTTTATATAGCGCCAGATCACAAAATAAGTCATTTAAGGTTCCCTTTCCTATAGGTCTATAGCTTGCTCTTTTATTAAACAGACTAAATGGCCTTATGTTATTTATCTTTTTACACGACGGCATGTTATTTCTGTCTCTATAGCAGTGGTTCCCAAAGTGGGGGTCGCGACCAGCGAGGGGGGGTCGCGAGATGATTTCCAGAAATCAAGGAACATTTTAAAACAATTATAAATAGCATATTTTAGCCCAAAATCTAACAAGTTAGTAGTTAAATTAGTGCATGCAAATAAAAAAGCCATCAGCCTTTTGATTTTCCATTCACTGTAAATACGGTAAACCATCTGACATCCGACCAGGAGGACGCATTAGTTGAACTGTCAAGCGACCAAACGTTAAAGGCAGCGTTTTCAGCCAAGACACTGGCTGAATTTTGGATTTCAGTGGAGAGGGAATACCCATTGCCGCGGGAACTAGGTGTGCTGAGGGTGTTGCAGCAAACACATAATGTGCATGCATTAGCAAGTTACCCCCCCCCCCCCCCAAAGCTGTACACCTAGGGGAAACACTAAACTGGCCCTATCCAAGCTAGTTTATATGGGCCAGGCAACTGAGCTTGGTTCAGATCAAAAGAACACAGAAAACAGTAGGTGGAAATGGAAAACCTGAAATTGCAAAAAGGCCTACTCCCTAACAGCTCCACTATACTGGAAGAATGTGTCATGCTAGCCACTCCTTCTGTGACTTTGTGCTAAAGTACGCAAGGTATATGCACTGGTCTGAAATGTCTAGTGTTCCCTTGAATTAGCTGGAAGACATTCAATTAGGTTTATTATAGTATTTGGCTACATACTGTCTACCTCAGATTAATGAAATGATGTACTCACCATCTACATATAGGCTGTAGATGTAGTGTGTGTAAACACACACACACACACACACTCCTGACCCCAGAGCAGTGTAGCTCACAGCCATGGAACAACTCACTTCAACTGAAGTTTAAATGCATTTTCTAGGAAGAGCCATTGGAATTTTCCAAACTCACTCAAGTTTTAGGGGTCCCACATCATCTCCTCTCCTACTGAGAATTTCTCCTGGCACAAAGTCATGCGAAAATGAAGACTGGAGAGTCATCAGTAATCAGAGTATTTACCAAACACAAACAGGGAAGCTATGGGATGTAAAGACAGAAGCAAAAAACATTCTGTTGTGAAATACCAAGTCAGTATCAAGTGGTTGAAAGGGGTTAGGAAAAGAGCTACTGGTTGACTCAGAAGAGTGATAGGTTTGAGTGTTAGGAACAGCTCAAATATAGAGATCTATAAGTTAGAATTGCATTTGAGGTTCAAAGGGGCTAGAATAATCTCCCTTTCCTCCCAATGGGTTGTTGCCAATCTATCAAAAATCCAAGGTTAATGTTGATGTTTGTATTAAAAAAATTGTATGGGAAATGTACAGAAAGACTTGAAATAGGAGAATAGTACAAGCCTTAATCCATATAGACTACTTTGTTTACATAGCCTTGGAGCGAACCTTGAGCTACAATTCCAGACAGAAAAAGACAGGGGCAGTTCCGTTTTAGGATTACATCTCATCTTGCATATCTCCATAGCGTCCAATTTCCTTCTAAGGATAATGCAATTTCCCCTCACAACAGCATAAATGGTTCGAAAGAAAAAGCACAACCGCAACTATGCAATTGTTTTTACATTAACCTAATCGGAGGCTATTAACAGTTTGATATTGAACCTCCAATAATCTTTCCACCAAAGACTCCTTGGTTGGCTGCTTAAAGTCAATAAACAAACTGCTTGTAATGTAGAAAAACGCATTCCTGGACTAGATGACGTTGATCACGTTACAACCTGTAAGGCAGTGCTACAAGTCCAACCAGAAAATCTACTTGAGAGTAAAGGCAGTACAAACATACCGGGTTGTCATAAATTACTCAACATTTTGGGATATGACGTGAATACAGCTCAGTGGTAGAGCAGCTGATCACAGCTCAAGAGACAACGCCAACGCCTTACTTTACAAGCCTGAGAAGCGTGCAGTAATAGTGAACCATGGTTAACAAACATACACAGACTTGAAAAACTGACCCACCTTAATCTCACACATCACCCCAGCCTGCTCCCTAGAGTACTATTGATATGACTTACCCTTATAAAGGGTAAGAGGACTACATTGCTGCTTGGTTATTCTTCATTTTTATACAATATTCTACCTGTAGTATCTGTTGTTCCAGTTGGGAGTTGGCCCTACATAACTCCATGATGTGTCGGAGCAGTAGCTTGGTGCTTTCAGTCTTTCCAGCTCCACTTTCTCCACTGTAAAAAAGAAACAAAACAACAACACATACATTTAAAATAATGCATTGAAAAGAAAAGAAAAAACATGATATCCACAATGCCATGCTAGCTAGGCCTGAACATGCTTGTTCACAAACAAGTTGAGACTGCTTCTGATCCAGGACTGGAAATAATTTGGCAGCCAAATTACAAGAGCCATGAATGCTTGCCTACCAAGCTGATAAACAATTGATATTAATTCACCCTAAAAAGTTTTTTGCATGAGGCTCACAAATGTGCACATGCTTTCTTGTGTGTGTACAAGCACGTTTAGCATTCTACACTTCTTAGGGAATAAGAAAAACATGGCATGGGGTAAAATGTGATATGGGTTGATTCCAAGGGCATGGTCACTAATGTGTGGGAGTCATTTCCCCTAACTGATAAGGTATAAAGCACAACACAATTTTCTTCCTGTGTTCAGAGGTTGTCGGAAGTAAGACAGAGCCAATATCAACTAAGGTGAATAGGTATATAAAAAACAAAACCTAGATATATGCATATACTTTGGAAAATTATTGATAATGGCTGAAATAAAACCACTACTACTACCACCACTACATCCTTTTATCACCAATGGCAACTATCGCTTTAGCCCCTTACAAACCCTGAGTGGCTGACCGGTTCATTGGTCAGTGACATTGTTGTAACCCAGGGTGACAGGGCCCATTCAAAGACTGCTGGAACCAAGAGGCCAGTGTGCTTAACACACAATGGGAGAAAGGCTAAATAACCCAGATGTATGGATGGAGAAAACTACAAACGTGTCTTTGTTTATACAATGTTAGGGTCAACCTATCGTATCGCCCAGACAGAAACTGGAGGCTGCCCACAAAAAAAATCACAAAGGATGAGAAGACCCTTTGTAAATTACTTCAGTAGACTTCGTTACTGGTTAAAAACAACTGCCAATTTGGGATACTAACTCATTGAAATCTTGCATTTATAGCTACATGTCACTAAAGATTTGTTTCTCCCCCCCCCCCCTAACTATGATAAAAAGGGAAAGTAAGCAACTAAATTAGAAACATCGCTAAATTTCACAAATACAAGTAGAAGAGTGCACCAAAATTGTTGTTGATCTGATTTGAGGCCAGCTCATGCTTTCTTCAGCACACACATAGCTAATCTATGGGAATGTTGAACAAAAAGACATTTGCAATTTTACGAGTTTAAGAGTTTTTTTACTGCTGCTTTTTTTTTATAATGACATGCTCATTTACAATGAAGTACCCCACCAACAGTTTTGAAGCCAGAAATAAATTACATTTGTGTTTGATATCATTTAAAGGCAGAAGCATATATTTAGAAAGGCTTCTTTTACTCTTCACTGCTGCTAAATCCATTGAGGTGAACTTCCTTTCCTCAGCCATGTTTACAGTGGTTGTGCAGTAGGTTTATGCAAGAGCAGTGTTTCAGTGTATGCTCCATCCTTAGGGAGATATTCACATATTACAGTGGAAAAGCTCTGCTTGATTCTGGAGTCACGTGTAAACCAAACCAAGCCTCCCTCCTACAGTGGAAAAGTAATTATGGTTTCATAAAACTGAAGAAATATAATTTTAAGGATTTTTTTTTCTGTAGAGATGTCGTGAGCCAACAATGATGAGAAATGGAGGTTGCTAGTAAGTGCTGGATGAAGAGTGGTAGAGAATGAGAACAAGACAGCAAGGGGAAGTGGAAATGAACAAGAATAAACTGCTGGATATGAAAAATACTGGTGCAACCAAACAAAACTCAATTTAGCCAGGCACACCAGAAAAACTGTTTCCTCAACAACTTATCCACAATTCAAGTTGAAAGGTCATGCTGACATGACAAGACTGGTGTTTATGTGACCACAAAAAAAACACACCAGCTAGCCCAACTGCAGCAGTGCTAATCCACTGACAACATATTCATACAGCAGACCTGCAAGTTCTTACTATAATCATTTATTGTATCCATCCCTATGGCGAAAGAAGGGAGGGTCGCATTGTTATTATAATGCTTTAACTGAGATTAAATGGATTGCATAAGCCTGGGCTGGGCAGAACATAGTTGCATTGGTTTGAGTATTCTTCACATTATCATACTGTAGCACCCACCTGATAACAATACACTGGTTCTGTGGTTCTGTGGCCAGACGTCCAAGCATGGACTGGTAGGCTCTGTCTGCCACAGCGAATATGTGAGGTGGTAGTGAACTTTTCTCATGGCACTTGTAGCTCTCTGACACCTGTGTCCAGATTCAGGCAAGATGTTAGAGAAGGAAATAAAACTAGCACTTTTCATTTGTTACACAATTAGCATATGTCTCCTTATACAATACAGAGAACTGGGAAAATGTTGTTCAACAAAACATACTGTAAAGTGTGGATGTATATCCCAGACAAAAGCATTCCTACAGGGGAGGAATCTTTGATTGTAGACAAAAGGGAGAATTAGCCTTGTCAGACTGAGTCATGAACAGGCCAGCCTTCAGGAGAACCTGCCAGCTCAACTAAACAGTCTGTTTGTCTTGTGGAAGTACTTACTTTTTTCTCATAAAGAGGGAGGTATTTAAAGGGATTGATGGCCACCAAGATGTCCCCAATGTAGGTCTGAAGAAAGGCGACATAATAAATAAATAAATGTTAGTTTACAAGCAACGGCTGACGTGTTTTCATACAAATCTTTTATATTCTTCACAAACAGAAAATAATCCCTCGGTGAGATTCCAGTAAACCCTCACTAAATATCGGTTGATAAACCCACCTCTCAAAACATGGAGATAATAAAAGCTTTGCTTGGAAGAATTTAGCAACGTGTTAAAAGCACTGGGAACTAAACGCAATAGAGTGGCAATCGTGCAGGCTAATCCTATTGCAATGAACCGGTGTATGGTAAAAAAGTATGTGCAATTAGATCTAGTAGCTTTTCTTTTTACCCATCTCTCAAAGCCATCATGAATGGCACTATATAACAAATACCAAGACAGGGCAAAGGGTTTATAATTTCCCTTGACGTGGAACGTAGCCTACTGCACTTGAAAAAGAAGAGAACGTTTAGTAGCCCATCCTATGAACACAAAATCTCAACATTTAACTATCGTCGCAGAATATGAAAATGTCTGTTTTTCTAAAGGACTTAGGCAACAATTACATTTTTCAAATGTGGGTGAAACAGCAGAGTTCACGTGAAATTTTAAGCCTGTTTGTTCACTCACATAGATGCGATCTTGATTAAAACGTCGAGTCAGGGACTCCAACAAACTCTTCTCATCCAAGTCCGACAACGCTGCCAAATCTTCACAGAGCGACTCCACCATTGCTTAAATTTAAGAAGAATTTAAAACACACGTGCTAGGCTACAACAATGTTCCAAAACTTGACTGAAACCATAAGCAGACCATTAAGCCCCAGCTTGGGGAACCGCAGCAAAGTTTAAACCGCAGTGACCAACTGTATGCTGCATGAACTGCAGTTCAAATGACATTATGTCTCCCTCGGAACTGAAAAGCTAAATTGCAAAGGTTGTTTGTTCCCGCCCCTTTCTTTGAGAGCGCTTTAACCAATTTCTTCAAAGTTTACATTTTAATCCAAAATAAATCCAAAATAAAGCCTACTAACTGCTTAAATTTATTTATTCATGATTAAATACATGTTTTGATATACGTCAGATGTTTTTTGTTTTATGGATTTAAGCTGTTATACAAATAGTATGAAGCAATTCAGTGAAACATTGTGTAGGCCTATATCTATCAGCAAGGTGAAGTTAGTTTCATTTTGACATTCAACATGCGTCTCACATTCGGGAAATTCTAACCCTAACCCTAGTTTGCAGCATCGCGTTAGGGACCGGGTTTAAACTACCTATTCAATTGAGTAAAACGATGACATAGTATTTCATCAAACTACCACTTCCACAACCATTAATTTTTCTATTACGTTTTTTTAAAAGGATGGACAATTGCTAATCTCTGAAATAGCATGAAATCCTCGTAAATCGTAATAAAAAACGTAAATCGTTTTAAAAAAACAAAATTTTACAAATATCAAATATACACCAGATTATTTTAATAATGTCAGACCTACTTTCACTTCCTTTACTTTTTCAATTAAGTTTGAAACAAAATGATAGAAAATCGCTAATCTCTGAAAATAGATACGTAATTGAAAAAGTAGGCTAAAGGGTATGGAAGAAGGCCAGACTTTATTAGAATAATATGGTGTCAATTTGAGATTTTTGACACAAATTTGAAAAAGCTTTTAAATTTAGCGAGGAGTTCATGCTATTTTCAGAGATTAGCGATTTTCTATCGTTTGTTTAAAAACGTGATCGAAAAAGTAAAGGATGTGGAAGTAGGCCAGAGATCACTAGAATAATCTGGTGTAGGCCTATATTTGAGACTTTTCAGTACAGATTTGAAAAAGTTATTACGTTTAGCAAGGATTTCATGCTATTTTCAAAGATTAGTGATTTTCTATCATAGAAAAAAAATGTTTATTGAAAAGTTAAAGGGTGAGGAGGTAGGCCAGACTTTATTGGAATAATATGGTTTCAATTTGAGATTTTTTGACATAAACTTGAAAAAGTTATTAAGATTAACAAGGATTTCATGCTATTTTCAGAGATTAGCAATTTTATATATATTTCAAACTTAATTGAAAAAGTAAAGGATGTGGAAGTATACCAGACATTATTAGAATACTCAGGTGTCCGTTTGAGGTTTTATATTCATAGAAATATTATAATAGCCATCATTTTTTATGACTATAGTAGTTCAAACCCTGTCCCTAACCCGATGCTGTAAACTAGCGTTTTCCGAATGTGAGACGAATGTTGAATGTCGAATATGAAATTAACTTAACCTCGGTAGGCCGATCTTCATTATGGAGGACCATTGTATAAAATGCATAGGCTATTGTTTATTTTGTTTATGTAATCTTTCTAGCAATATTTTATATTTCCCAATTTGTTAATTAATTGCCTTATTAATTTCTGCCTTACCATTTTCATTTCAAAAGATTCATACTAACTAGTGCTAAATGCCTGTGATGCAGTCCGTGATGAAAATGGCGGTGAGACACACAAACCAGGGGCGATTCTAGGATCAGACCTTTAGGGGGGCTCAGCCCCCAACGAAATCTGCACCATTAAATTAACTACCTACTTCTTCTCTCCTCTTCTGAAAGGTGCATGGCAACACTGGATATTAAACCTGTTGAAAGCCCTGTTATTGTTATCATCATCTGTCACTAACAGACACTTTTGCAAACTCTTATGTAGAGCACTCAAACTGATTTAAGATAATAATTCATAATAATGCTTTTTTTTTATGTTTCATTATTATTTTTAGGGGTGATGAGATTACATTTAGGTGTGCTAAGCACCCTAAAAAGAGTCTAAAATCACAACTGACACAAACACTGATTCCTGGAACTACAGACAACCCACAACTGACCGAGGAGGCTAAATGCTTGTTTTCGCCTCGCTATATCCATGCCTCAAGAAACCAACCGAAGTTGCTAAAGTGATAGGAATAGTGTTCTTGTCCTATCGTTTCAACACCGACAACCGACCGAGGAACACCTGAACTATTTATAGGCCTATATGAAAAAGATTATAGTCAAGTTTTGAAAAACATATTTATTTTTGTCCTTTGAACCGTACAGACCAGATCAGAAATAAATTCATCCATTGATATACTGACAATTAAGTATTTGTATCATGTCATTTCCATATGTTATCAATATGTTTAGGCTACATTTCAATCCATTGCTTCCAGACACCAGTTTCAACTTCAAAACAACATCATGTACAAAATCTTTTATGTCTAGTTTATAAGTTAAACATAGATCTATGCTCTTAATTTGGCTCATAGTCTTAACAGTGCAGTGTATAAATAATTTCCTTCAAAACTGGCATGTCATATTTGTATTCATAGTAAACAAAAACTGACTTGACAAAGTTTAGAAATACCAAAGAGATTGGTGATAGCATGTAAAAAATATTCTCTAGTTCATTTCAATGTCCGGCACTGGCTGTCTCTTTCCTCTGTTGTCTTTCTCCTTCCTAGAAAGGAGAGAAGGTTGTCTGGTTATCGTTTTACTCTGTCATCTGAATGTCAAGAGTTACTATTAAATTACATTTAAACCAATTGATTACAAAAATCTGTATCTGTTCCTGTACTGTGGATTGCATACAGTATCAAAGCAAACGTGAGTTCCCTTCCCTTCCTTTCTCACATGCTTTAACCCTTTAAATGTTACTAAAACATCTACTTTTCTTACTTTTGTTTGACAATAAGAACAATAGAAGCGATCACAGCAACTGTGAAAACTACTCCTCCCAGAATTCCCACAATCAAGCCTGAGACAAAACAAAAACAAAAGCAAGGATTAAGATTTCAAAGATAATTAAATGTTCAAATTCATATGTAAACCTAACCCTTGAGAACAATTTAAATTAACCAAATGTATCCAATTGTATAATTGAACCCAATCACATTTTTATGTTCAACCATTTCATACCTGCATCAGTGGTGGCCTGATCTGGGTTAGGGATTGCCCCAGCCCCAATCCTGCCTGATCGTGCTGTAGAGAAGGAGCACACCTCATTTCAATTAGTACATACAGGAAAATGCTATCAGTGGTCATGGTGAGACTTCTTGTGGATACAACAGGAACTGCACAACTGAGCAACTGCATGGCCAGGTGGAAGGAGCTGAATAATGTGGTTTTATTGCAGTTGCCCAACCCTGTTCCTGGAGAGCTATGATGTGGGTTTCTGGTTGGACAGCCCTGGTACAATAGGGAATTGTGCGAAATGTGTGATTTCTGCAGAATAACTTAATTGGAAAGATTGCAATATTTTCATTGCAAATACCTCAATATATTTGTTTACTTAACATTCAAAATACACCAAAACCCTTTTGTTTACCTCACAGTACTCTATTAGTCATTTACATATTTTTTTAAGTGCATTCTTAATATTTGCTAATATATTAGTATACTGTCATATAGTAATATACACACTATATGACAAACATTGATAACCAACCCATGCAGATATCCTGGCATTCCTCTCTGGTCTCAAAGCGGTTTCCATTGCCCTGGCAGCCTCTGTACATGAATAGACGACAGTTCTTGTCCTCTGGGCTGTAGTGGTACCTCAGGAGCACGCCGAAGCAGCTGCCTTGGTCTACTTTGAGGCTACATAAAGCATCTGGGAGAAAGGAAGAACAGGAAACATGTAGATTAAATTGACATTGACCACAGTACAGTACTTAAAATATATAAACAGTGTGGGAAAATTGAACTGCAAATAAGTGCAACTGTAATGCCTTAATTTAAAATTATGAGTTAACCTCATACAAAAAATGATAAATGAACAAACATTTTTGCGGCAAAATAAAAAATAATTCTTAGGCAAGACTTTAGTTAAATAGTATGATATTAATTGTATAAACAATCTGGGTAAAACATTGAGTTTAGTTTACAATTTACTGTATCATTTACTGCAAACAAAAAACATGAATCAATGTACAGGTCAAACTCTAAAATGTAAGAAGTTTGGTACGTTAACTTCCTTCCCGCCTTCTTCCTCATTAAACCTCACTTCTCACAAAATGGCCACGGGCATGGCTGGGTGTCTGCCTACCTTTAGCTGGGTACAGATCATTGTACTTGGAGGAGCAAGACTCCATGCAGTCTTTGTCGTTGTGAAATCGGTTGTCATTCCCTCCCTGTCCTTTGTAGAAGAAAGGCATGCAGAATCCAGTACTGTGGTCATAGAAGTACTGCAGTTTAGACTCTTCTCCGGTCCCTTCGTCCATTTGCATACTGCAGTTTGGGTCTAAGAGAAAAATGGCTACTGGTCAGCATCTTAGGAGTGACAGAGGTCATTCAGGCATGGTTTATTAGATACAAATGTAAACGTTCTAAGATTTTTTGTGGTCTTTGTTCTAAAAGTAGCCTTCTGCACCTGTATGACACACCAGTCTTCCATACATTCACCCAAATAGCAAAACACAAACAAAACAGCAACTGGGTAATCAAACATTGAAATAAGACATCATACTAAATATGACAAAACAAATATATAGTTGATCATAATTTGTGTCTATGTGAACATTCTAACATGACAAAATCTCTAAGAAATTAAACATTTGGCCAATGTAGGGTGGCAAATTCTTACTGTTACAATAACACAATGAAAGCAAAGCCACGAGGTACTCCAGACAATTTAAAAAAAAGTTTCATAAACTTACTTTCAGCTGAAGTCATACAAAGTGTTACACCAAGTAATAACAATTGAAAGTAGATTTTTGCCATTTTGTTGCCGTTGCTAGACCCAAGCGTAAGTTTACTGTTGAGGTAAAAGTGTCTCTCTTTTCAAATCCTACTCTTGTTAGTCCAGGTAAGTTCTGTCCTTTGGACCCCTTATCAAGGATTTTAGAGTTATACGACAAGGGAGTGTCTCTCCGTCTCTTCCCTCTGACTTCATGGTTTCTATCATAAAACATGAAAATGACTGACAGTATCGAAGCAATAAAGACATGGTCTTTATTGTAGTTCAGTATCAAGTTCAAACGAATCAATACAGTTCTTGATTCTGTGTCATAGTATTTGAGGAGCAAAAAACAGTTAAACCAGTATGAACCAGTACTTTCACATACAACATCAACATAAGGTTAAGAAACTTTCCACATAAGATCTTGTAAATGTGCAAATATTCACCAGAATGACATTTTGCTTTTATGATGTGCATAAGTGACAAGATGATGTGGAGGTTGAACAAGTAGCCTATTTTGAGAATTGTAGTTGTGATCTGGGAAATGTCAGTACCAAACCACCGAAGAGCTTTCATCATTTGCTGCATCACGGGCACTGAACTATGTATTCCAGATATCTGTGTGTTACACACATCTTACTGCATCTTTACTCTGCCCTATCTAGTTCAGAAATCTGTGTTTGTGTCACATCTTAATCACCGACTGCATCACAGACGTGCACTAGTGATAACTAAAAGACAGGAAAGGTTTATGCTGCTGCGTATTTTTAAACTATTGTTTCATCTTCTTTAATTCACTTAGTTTGAGAGCGTAGCGCTGTTGCCTTATTGTGAAAGTTTCACTGAAACGTGACGAAATATCTGCATGCACATTGGTTCGTTGTCTGAACCAGTCCAAAGCATTGGTTTCAATCCAGTGGTTGGTTACCAGTCGCCATATCAACAATAACTCGTTTGCAGCTAGCTAAACTAACTGAAGGAGTAGAAATTTGTATTTGTATAATCTGTCTTTCCGTTTAAGACGTCTTGTTCGACATGTAGGCTAGCATGTACACGACACACACGGAAGCACACTCCAGCTCGCTTAACAGATAGGTTGTACATGGTGTTGCAATTTGACTGATCTGGTTAGGCTATGTGTCAGCTAGCTATACTCGTGTGCTTAAGTCAATGTAGCCGATAGCTATGTTCAAAAATGTGTTTGGGTCAGGATTTCTTGTAAGGACTGCGCACATTATCCTCACATGGGTGATAACGTTAATTCTCTTCCTACATGATACAGGTAACGTTAGCCAACCAGTTACTTAAAGTGGATTTGCATGTACAAAGCTTAGATATTAATGAGAAAATCGTCTAGGGTTAGGGTACATTTGAGGTTTCAGACAAATTATTAGACTACAGTAGCTGTATTAAGTATTTTCTATATAGTTATTGTGCTAGTGTATGATACTCTAGGCTAATTCTGTTGCTATAAGTTGTCACTGCATACAAAACAACGTCCATTCTGTGTGTAAAACACTTGAATTTATGCAACTCTTTGGGAAAGGTCGTCGTCTAGTAATATTTGTAATAATCTTTGCTGCTCATTATGTTGCAGATCTCCGGAAACAAGAAGAGTCAGGGCACCTAATACAACCTGTACTCTTCGTCCTTCTGGTTCTCTTGTCAGTGTTGCTGTATTTTACAGTGTCACTGATGGACCCCGGCTTTGTGCTATCTGATGACCGCGATTTGCTAGTGAGTTAGACATGTATTCTGCTATTATTCAGTCTGTAATTAATGTCAAGGTGATGTGTTTTGCATTGAATGTACTGTCAACACACCCAGTGTTAAGGTTCATATGACTGACATGCACCTGTCCTGCATTCTATTGTCAGTTCACTCTTGGCATTACTGAAGAGCAAGATGATATGATTCCACCGACTACAAAATCACTTAGACAACGTCGCTGTGGACATTGCTTACTTCAGGTAAGTATGGATATGATAGCATGGACATGTCTAAGACAAATATTTAAAGTTCTTAAAACATGAACATGGCAAACCTGACTGATTGACAATAACCAGCTTCTCCCTCTGTTGTTGAGCAGCAGCCAATGAGATCCAAGCATTGTCAGACCTGTCAGCATTGCGTCCGTCGCTATGACCACCACTGCCCCTGGATAGAAAATTGTGTTGGGGAAAGGAACCATCGCTGGTTTGTGCTCTATCTGGCTGTCCAGTTGCTTGTTCTGATGTGGGGTCTACATATGGCATGGTGAGTAATATTGCCTTTGTTTGGATGGAGTTACACTGACAAGTCATTCATTCCTGAGGGAGTCAGATGGCTGAGCGGTGAGGGAGTCGGGCTAGTAATCAGAAGGTTGCCGGATCGATTCCCCGCCGTGCCACATGATGTTGTGTCCTTGTGTCCTGTGGGCAAGGCACTTCACCCTACTTGCCTCAGGGGGAATGTCCCTGTACTTACTGTAAGTCGCTCTGGATAAGAGCGTCTGCCAAATGACTAAATGTAAATGTAAATTCCAGTGGTTCCACAATGTTGCTCATACGGCACTGATATGGACATGCAGTAGGGATGGCCATTAAACATTAATAGTATAATGCAGATGCTTTTATCCAAAGGAACGTACAAACGGGGATTATAACTGCCAACCTTTCGAAATGCTCTACCTCTGAATGTCACTGAATAAACAATTTCAGACAGTTTACACCCCTGAGAACACTGCTTTTTTTGTGGTTTGCACCCATTACCCATTGATCAATTGAAAAAAGACAGGTTGCAAAAAGGAGACATTCGTCATGCCGGTAGAAATGGGTACTGTAGGCATTTCTCATCAATATGACAGCAGTTGGATAATGTCATTGTCTATATACGCAAGATTCCTTCAATGAAAGTAAGTGGGCCACTAGACAAATGACCAGCCCAATAATTTAGTGTCTTACAGTGGAGCATACTTGGTGTACATATGATGTTTTTTATGTGATTAATGTGGTTGACAAAGTAGTCATATATCATATGACTACTATAATTACTATAATAATAATCATTTTTTCTTCTTCAGGTCAGGGTTCATGTTTGCCCCTACCTGGCAGCTGTGGTTACATGCTAACGGAGTGCTCTTGGGGGCGGCTGTGATGGAGGCTGTCCTCTCCCTGACAGTGTTGCTCCTCCTCGGCTCCCACCTCTATCTCGTCTCTCTTAACACCACCACTTGGGAGTTCATGTCACGCCACCGCATCTCTTACCTCAAACACTGTGGGATTGATGAGAACCCCTTTGACCGTGGTGCATTGCGCAACCTGTGGGGATTCTTTTGTGGCTGGGGGACTGTCGTGTGGGAGCAGGTGTACTTCAGGGAGGGAAACGACCCCATTTAGGTCATAGTTTGTCTTATGTCTACATACCTACAGTAGACGCGGTATTTATTATATTTATCAAATAATTTACAATGTTTACAGTGTCTCTATTGGAAATACATTTTGATATGCACCCTGACCCCAACAAACGAAAATGTTTCAGAAACAGACGTTATGGGGAATGATTCCTTTATACCATTTCATGTTTCCTTGTGCTATTTCATTAGTAAAAAAATATTTTAAAATAGCAGTGCAATTGAATTGCAAACTTGTTACATGATAATAGAAGTAGACCAGCGAAATACCAACAAAAAAGGTCAAGGGGACTGGTACATGTATAGATTGATAGGGGACTGATACATGTATAGATTGATAGGGGACTGATACATGTATAGATTGATAGGGGACTGATACATGTATAGATTGATAGCAAGTAAAGCCTGTGCAGACTTACCTTTATGATGATACAGGAGAAAAGGGAACATGTTTATCTGGTATTGGTTCCTTAGCCATGGGATGAAGCTAGTTCTTCTGTGTGTTTTTTATAGACTCAATGCTTTTTGGACTCATTGGAGTAAAGCCCTATACTGGGCATTTCTATAGGCGAGTCTCATGACTTCAGTGGAACTCGATGGGCAGCTGTGGGAAACTCGACCAGCATAATCATAATCCTAGTCGTATCCTATTGTCTTGTCTCAAGACTTTTATACTCCTCCCCACATTGTTCTCTAGCCTGACATGTATAAATGACCAAAATGCACCTTTACCTGTTTTTAAATGCTGATTATCATGGATCATACTAAAGTGAGCAGTATTTTCCCGCTCATCATCTTGCCTCCTGGGAACGAATAGAAAATATTGTATTGTCTGACAGGAACAAATGAACTCAATTCACTTTTGATCTCCAGCTGTATTATAATCAACCACATACCACACTACCTGTTACAAAGGAAGACTGGATCTAGTAGACCTAGTGGACCTCTTAGTTCCTCTTAAGTTGTGTTGATACTGAAAATCAACAAAGAACACACATTGATCAATGATACTGCTCTGTACTTTTTTCCAAAGCACATTCCTGTTTTATGTTGTGTTTCTTACAAATAATTTTTGTCTAATCACTAAATTACCTGTACTTTATCTGTACAATAATGCAGGCTTAGTTTTTGGCCCCACCACAGCTCAATGATACATTTCCAGAGGAAAACATTCAAGCCAAATTATTCATGTGTACTCGTTTCATACTATTAACCTTATAACAGGGTAAAATAACACTGGTATGGTACAACACCCGTTCTTTTTGGTGAAAGGGGTATGAGGTTTTTACAATCAAGAAATACAAACACTTTGTTTTAACACTTTGTGAGCTTATGTTCATTGTGAAATGCTAAATAGGTAATTGTTTCTTATTGAATGGTACTGAAGCATTAAGATATTTATATAGAGTTAATCAGTTTTAAAACAAGTTGGGTAATAGCAAATACCATGTCTAGTAAATATTCACTGGGATTACTGAGATTATTTTTGTAAACATTTATATTTATAGTTCTAAATTAATTTCATCTGTTAATTTGTTTTATAAAAGCAAGTCAGTTTTACATGTTTAAAGTTATGTATACTGTGAGCACTTAAGTACTGTTAGATGAGGTGAATTTGAGAACAAAGAGGACTGTCTTGTGTATTCCTTTTACATTTTCTGCTGTGGAATATAGTGACTATCAGAGAGCAATAATTGTAAATCCTTATTTTTAAAGTTTGTATTTATTTTGTAACTGGAAATTGTTATATTAGGATTTTAAAATGCAATTGACCTGCAATTTGACATTGTTTGTTCAGTGACTTAACATTTTTGAATATTTATGCAACATTCCTTGTTCTATATGTTTTCTACTTTGCAGTGTTTCCTCCAATAAATGTATTAAATGCAATATTTATTAAACGTCACTAAAATTTGAGTCAAATATTGCTTTATTAATTTACATTTTTCTTCATGTGTTAAGGAAATTCTTTCATTCAATTTTGTACTTTGCATATCAACTTCCAATTCAACTTAAACAATAATTGTTCACCAAATCTACTCTGGTAAATTAAATCCTATTCATTACTGTAAAAGGAGTATAAAGCAAGCTTTGATCATGTATCAGAAAATATATTTAACATTTCATATATTTATCTTAGAAATAAATCAAGACCTTGTATTTTAGTGATGTTCACTGACAAAATTAGAATATGGTAATATAATCAAAAGTACATTCGACTGAACCCAAATTCAATCCCACAAGAAAAATGCATTTAAATGTGTAATAAAACAAAGCTTCTCATTCTTAACAACACAAATCAATAACAAACATTTGAACAAGGAAGAGACAAAACAAAACCATCTACTGTAGTTAACAGAAGAACAAGAAATCAATTTAGCTAAGAACAGTGGTTTTCAAAGTAAAAGTAACAGACTAATGTCTCATTAGTATGCACAGATGTTGTAGGCAGTGAGTGTAGGATGCCAATGAATGTGTACACAGGGGCTTGAGTTTGCAAAGATAGGGGCAAAACAATAGAGCAACAGTGGTTATGTTGCCAAGGGAAACCATTCCAAATAGCTTTACACTAAATGCTTTGAGCAGAAGTCAAAATCAGCAAATATATCCTTTTGCTTGGCAGTTAGGAGGTAAGGTGTTTGGGGAGGGGTAAGTACAGGTCTGAGAGATGTGAACTCCTTGTCAAAGTTACTGACATCTGTTGGTGCTTTAATCGAGGGTATGAATGGAGGTTTCACCTTTTTGGCTAGTAAAGCCTCCCAGACAACACCCTGCAAAAGAAAAAATACTGTACATTCAGCAAGAAGAAAACATTGAACATTGAAACATAGTTTGCTAAAACAACCGATGGCATTCCTTTAAGAAATGTGAACTTCAAATGAAAATATAAACCAGTAGCCACCCCGGTTGCTGAGGTTACATGCGCAACACTGGTTCTTCTTTTTTGACTGATGTACAAGTGAAATTATTATCTTTTGAACAAAAAGAGATGAAAGGACCACCAAACAGTGAGTGTTTACCTGGAAGAACCTGTGTCTCTTGACCTCGTTAGAATCCTGCTCTCCTGCTCCTAGTCTTCTCTCAGGGTTCTTTTGTAGCAGCTACAGGAACGGGAAATTGCAAATCATTATCCAGGCAAAGTATATTCAACCACTCTACTTATAGGATTCCATCTACAGACTTCTGTTAAGTGGCATTAATTCAAACGTTTTATTTAATTTAATATACACACTTGAAATGCTAGTTAATTTGAACTATTAACTTACCTAGATTTACTCAACAGAATTTTCACTTCAATATAATTTGTCCTATGCACTGCTATTGATGAAACTGATCTTACTCTGCTATTCTTTAATTCAACGCAACAGACTACGTCAGTGCAACACACCATCTTACCTTTTGGATGACGGACACAGATTCAGGTGATAGGAATCTAGGATAGCGAACTTCATCATTCACAATGCTGTCAAACACCTCCTCTTCGTCATCACCAGGAAAAGGAGACTTTCAGTGACAAGAAAAGAGACGTAAAGAAATGCATCATAGATAATTTATGTATAACCGTAATATTCATCTTTAATATGTGTTCTGTTATAGCAAGCAAATTCAAAAAGTATATGTTACGGCAAAATAGACTTTCTATAGGCACTGTACCTTCGGGTCAACACATTATAGAACTTACCTCCCCCACCAGCATTTCATAAATGAGCACTCCCAGACCCCACCAGTCCACAGAGCGTGTGTAGTTATTTTCTGTCAACACCTCCGGAGCTAGAAACTCAGGTGTGCCACAGAAGGTGGAAGTGTAATCCCCGTGGCCCATACCTGCATTCAGATACACAGAAATATCACGTTAAGAATCATTCAAACATTTATTATTTCACTTTGTTTGAAGCATGCATGATTGATGTAGTGTTCTGTTAAAATGGTACATCTTTTAAAATAACGGGCAGCATCATGAACCAAATGGTGTTGACATTGCTGAAGTTCTTAGAATTGCAAGACAGAGTGTAGGAGTATCCGTGCGGCATTACAATGCTGCCTTATTGTACATGGCCCAATGGGCTTGAAGCAGGCCAACACAAGTGTCGTTAATGAACATAATGAGTGCCCAAGTGCCATGCCGTAACTAGACTTCGCTCATATGTTGTAAACTACTTTTGCCATCTTTCTGTTGCTTAGCTTGCTACATTTCCATGGTGGGTAGCTTTAGTGTAAAACAGCTTCATTTAATGTAACTGGTAGCTTAGATCACTATATTTTCCAAGTAGCTTGCCCAACACTAAGTATGGACATTTTACCATGCTTAATGATCTATGGACAACCCTGATATTGATTAAAAGTCCCACCCAAGTAAATGGCATGTTGTCAAAACTGACTTACCTTCTTTGCACAACCCAAAGTCTGCTATTTTTACAAAGCCATCTGCATCCATTAGCAGGTTGTCAAGCTTCATATCACTGAAAGAGTAAGAGAGATTACAATTCATAGATTAATTTGGCCTTCCACGTAAAACAGTTATGCGTCTACTGCTACTGGTATTTAGCCTCTAGTTAAAAATTGGTGATGTTGCAGCACAATGGAACCTTAAAACAATTTTCAATTACATTTATTAAATTGAACCTTGCAATTAAATTATCCACTATGTGGTGTAGGAATTTTCCAAATCGCAAATTTCCCTGCCTGGTGATTAATAGTGTGATTATATAAATAAAATAATCATCCTCCAATATTAAATGGGTTTGGTCTATTTCAGACTTGTTGGTTCAGATTTGTTCAGATTTTGTGGAGGTTGATTCAATCCTTATTTTTTTTATGAGGATACTTACTACAGTAGCAAAACCCCTAGGCTGAAAAGGTTTACATCACAGCAGCACAAGACTGTCAAGTTTACTGATGTGAGACTAAATGTTAGTGGAATGGTCAGTCTGGTTAGCTGGGCTAGTGACCTTTGAACTCACCGGTAAACTATTTTGTTCTGATGAAGAAACTCCAGTCCGAGAAGCACACAGGAAGCATAGAACCTACACAATAAACACACATGCACTTTTCAGACAGTCAAGTTCTTGAATGGAATTAAAGTTTTACATCAGTAACTGTATGGTTGTTATAGTACTGCAGGGCTTGAAATGTATGCCACTCAAAGACCTTGTGCGTGAAAGTTTTTACCGGGTCTGTTTCTCAGTGAAGATGTTTGCATGTATGTGAGTCATTAGGTCGCCACCAGGTGAATAGTCCATGACAAAGCAAAAGTGTTCCACCGTCTGGAAGCTGCCATGCAGATTCACCAGGAAGGGATGGTCTGATTGGTTGATTGTCTCAAAAATCCTCTTCTCACACATAAGACTGATTAACGACACTCATGCACACACAGACATAGAGAGAGAGAGTTATGTTATAGACTTGCTTAATTAGGGCTGAGTTGGTTCTACTCCATGCAGGTTGTTGCCATTGCAGTATTTTTTAATCAACTCATCAGCCTCTCTCACCTTTCCACTTCATCACGTGTCACCACATCACCTTTCTTCAGTGCTTTTATGGCGAATATTTGCCCAGACTTCTTATACTGTGCCAGCAGGACCTTGGGACAAAAACGCACACTTAATTTGTTATCTGACCATTACTTTGTTAATCTGACCAGTTTTTAAAACTTAGGCACTAAGCCTCTAATATAATTATACCCAGCAATCTTTGCACATGAAATGTGCACTTCATTCTCTGAGGACCCTGAATTGGCGACCCACCACATATCTTTTATGAGGTATCCGATCCATTGTGGTATCCATGAAGAACTACATCTAAGCACAGAGATTTACCTTTCCAAAGTGTCCTCTTCCCAGAACGGAGATGCAATTGAAATCGTCCATCTGCAATCCTTTTTTCCTAAATAGAGGCATTATAGATTAGATTACTTGGCAAGGAGGGCTTAGATAAAAAGGGTAGGTTTACGTAAACCCTGCATGGGAAGATCCAGAGTGACATGGAAGACCAACTTACTTAGGAGAGGGATGGTATATGGTCTTTTCTATGGGTGCATGGTATTCAGATGCGCCATCTATAAAAGGCTTAAGGGAGAAGGTGAGATGGAGATGTGAACACAGAGAGAGAACAAGCACTTGACATCAAGCAACTGACTATGCAAAGAAGTAAAGAGCGAACAAGCTTTTAATATGAAGCTTCTTAAGTGACGTACAAGGTCAACAGTGTTAAGAGTTTGAAATACCCGAATAGAATCAAACAACCACAGAATTCTTTCTTGCACTTTGCCACATACAAATAAGGAAGAAAAGGATGTGTACATCTGGCAGACTCATACCACAGAGGGAGAGATTTGTGGTGCAGGAGTTTTTTCCAGTGTGTGACGTGGGGCTTTAGCAGGACGGTCTTCACTAAAGTCGAGTTTCATCACAGCAGCATCTCTGCAACAGTGTTACTGTTCCTTTAAACATCTGATTTTTCCGATTTCTTTTTTTTTTTTTTTTTTTTTACTTATTCCTACAATATTAACTCTTCATCTTTCTGTTGTGTACCTAGACCTAAATATTGTTGGTACATTTGTTGGGTTAGGCCTATCTTAGTTGCTTTAATCCTTGTTTTTAAATAGTGGTTGAAGCTTCATTGCATACCCTTGAAGATTAGGGGTGGACACAGTTCTCTCAGTTATGGGGGGAGAGATAACATCCAGGCCCATGGCTGCCAGGGAGCCACAGGGGGGCAGGATGCTCATCATCAGACGACCCCATGTAGCAAAGTTCATGTTCATCTGGGCTGCCCGTAAAAAATGTTTCCCTGAGGAGACGGGCTCAGTTTAAATCTTCTAGTTAATACTATTACGTAACTTTATTTAATATAATAAAGCTCAAATGTGTTCCTCTACACAGCTGTACTCATGTCAAATTAGTTTACTAGTATATATAAAGTATATTTGTGTACAAGGTAGGGTAAAAAGTCTGAATTAAATACACAAGATAAACATAGGATATGTATACACAATGAGGAGTAGTCAATTTAGACTGAGCTCAATAAATATGAGGCACTGAAGTAATACTATGCAATAATTTAAATGCTCATCAATAACTGTTCCAAATAGATTACAAGCTTGGAAATGGAATGGTTGATTCACTGGGGGAAACTATTTTCCTACTTCATATCATTCATCACACTTAGATGATGCATTTATCGAGACTGCTTTCAGTGCACACTTCCTCTACAAAAGGGCTGCAAATACTTAGTTTGGAAGTTGTATCTCAAACATGTCTTAGGCCATACCAGGAAAATAATGATTTCATGAATAAATTATACTTTAACAGTAATTTACCTTTTTCTTTCGGAAAAATGCGCTTCTGTCTCTGCAGTTTGGTGAGCCGCTCTATGACAGGTTTGATAAAGGTGACCTAAAAAAAGAAAACAGTGAGATACTAATTAATATCAAGAATAAAACATGGCTAGTGTGCTTGTAGGGAATGAGTAAAAAGTAAGAGGTAAACATCACTGGCTAAATAAAAAGCATTGGCTAAATAATTGAATTGTTGTTTTGATCCAAATATTTTAGTAATGTTTGTGTTTTTGAGGTGTGGAATCACTAAATGTTCTGATGGTTTCGAGTTATCGTATCACCCACTTGATGTGCTGAGCCCGATCTCCAGAACAATAACACACTTAGAAAAACACTATCTGGGAAACATTCTTGGAAAATATGGGTAGGTTGGTACTTGGTACTTAGTAACTGTACAGCACTCATTACAAGTAATACTGCCTTTCGTTCCAATGGCTAGTCTATGAAAGTACTAACCTTATTGAAGAGGAACAAACTGCACCTGTGGTACACATTGACAGTCAGGCCTTTGATACATGACCCTGTTTTCTCACTGGTCTCCACACTAACCTCTGTGAACAGCATGCCTTGGGGCTCAAGGTTCAGACACAGGCTATGGCGCTGGTTATCCAGAAAGTCCTCCAGACGAAGGAACTGGATTGCACACAGGTTCCTCCAATCCCGCCAGTACACACCAATGTCCAGCTCTCTGGACTAAAGAAGGGTGATTGAACAATGGTGACACAAACAAATACCACACATTTTTTGGCTCTAAAGGCACTAACTCTCTTCCGATTAGTTGCTAAATTGATAATTGTAATGGTAATAAGAATCAAGATAAGATGTATAGGAGAAAAGACTGAGTGAGTCAGAAAGACTGACTCGCTCAAGTTCAATGCTGAAGCTCTGGTTCCAGGCATCTTTGCTGAGGGATCTCCAGTTGGTGCTACCGACCATTCTATTGTCCAACTTCAGCACAGCGCTGATCTCAGCTGAGGACAAGTGTCAGGAAACAGGAAACACAATATTTAGTGGCAACATTTTCTGGTTTACTTTCCTTAATTCAGCATGAATTTATGTGAATACATTGTATTTGTACATTTACTAATTGACACCAAGAGTCATTTAGTGATATGCTTGATATAATTGGAAAGCTAAGAGTCTGTTGTTTCATCTGATATCAAATAAAAAAATGGAGAGTCAGTTTAAATCATTAGTTGAACCAGCCAGAAGAAAAGGTTATCTATATTTGGATATGAGAGTGGGACATGTAAAACAGGGTGGGAAAAGCATTTAGAAAACAAATTGTGGTTGTGTTTACAGGGGATACACTTACAGGAGAGTTCGTCAGTTTTAGAGGCTTTGCCATTGGTGCCTCGACCATAAAGGCCAGCTCTCAGCTTCAAGGACTTAGCCTCTGAGGGGCTTTCAGGGGTTGTTTGGATGCTGGTCATGTGACAGCGGCTGGGAATAGATTCCAACAGGTCCTGACAGCCCATAATACGTACCTCAAGTCTCCCTGGAAGTCCATATAAGGGTTTGGGCAAACAAATTAGAACACATTTTGGATGGATGGTTAGATATAAAGACTTGTATAATACAACAGGCAGAAAAATTTGATCATAGAAATGTCTTATTTATTGTACCTAATACAATGAGAGCTATGAATCAGAAATGCAAATACAATGCTATTCTGTTATTTACCTGTAAGGCTGACGGGTTTAAAGAACTTAGAAGAGCCAGAAGAAGAAACTGAAGTAGTACTGGAGTTTAAGCTTCCTTTCTGCAAACCCATGGAGGGTGTTGACCCCTGAGTGAGTTCGTCCTTTATAGCAGCACGTTGGGGATGGTCTTGGGGAAGCTCATTCAATCGCCGTTCCAAAGACAGATGCAGCAGGTCAATCTTCTGAGAGGATTCTTGAAATCGTGCCCGGGCCTTTGTGTGAACACCCCCATACACACAGATCCAAACATTACAGTACACGCAATGAGTGGTTACAAAAACGGGCAGCAGAAGATTTGCAACATTTAGCCTGTCTTACTGGAAGTGTGTTTTTATGGTTGGCTATTTTTATTTTGATGTTTGGAGAAATCATATCTATTAAGAGCTAAGAGTATTCTGTCTGAATGAATACCTTGAATACCTGAATTACCAATAGGGGAATAATTAAGAAAACTGGCACCATTAACATTAGGATAAACCAATTTGGGTCATTTATAGGTTAAAAGTGGTCTACCTCTGCTAATCCCCGGTGATCCAGCACCTTGAGTCCCCCCAGTTGCTTCACCACATTCTTGGCACCCTCAGCCACAGCTGCCTCAATCTTTAGGTGGTGCCTGAGTTCTGCCACTCTTAGTTCGAGAAGACCAATAGCATCTGGCTTTCGACCTGAGTGGGAAGAGGGTACAGATGTACATAAAGGTACGCAACTTTTAGATAATTTCCGAGAAGCATGGTGGGATTAATTAATATAAAATGAAATACATTTGGAACCATTAAGAGTGCTCTGGAGTGAATGCACACAACCTCAGACTGGGGCTAAGATTGATTTTTCAGCATTGCAACTAATCCAAGCACAAAGCCATGCAATGCTGAACAATTAATCTTAGCCCCAGTCTGAGGTTGTGTGCACTGCTATCCGTGTCCCATGATGGTTGTGTTGACTAACTCACCATCCATATCTGTGGCATCTCTATCCCCATTTCTAGTCTGGTTAACTTTGACAATTTGCATGCGGAGCAACTCAATCTTAGTCCGACTGTCTTGTAACATTTGCTGGGCTGTAAAAACCAATTTACGGTCCTGGAGAAGAGAAGTTAAGGACACAAGGCACTGGTTCCTAGATTTGAGAAGATAGGTAAAAAGCTTGTTTAATACTGCAACAGGCAGTATGTGTTAAGTCCCAAACCTTTACGGAGCTGCTGGCGTAGGTCTGAATGATGTTCTCAGCCCCCTGTTTAACTTTGGTCTCCATGGTCAACTGTTTTTTCAATGTGATGACACGATTAGCCAATGGTGACATGGGTTCCTCCCAACAACATGGGTCAGGTGATGTGGTGTCCTCTACTACTTCAAAAAAGCGAAACAAAAGTTTTGTTTTGTTCAGGCACAGGAAGAGCCTTCATTTTAGTGCCATCTCCTTTATGGTCACTTCCAAACCAGAAAGGGTGTGGATCCTTAAGAAGTTTGGCAGCATTTGTAATCTATACTAAATACTATATTATTTACAAGCTGATAAAATGATACCTGCATTTCTGTCCTTTTCTGTGGCCATGGCACGGGCAGTGAGTTCTTGCAACTCCCAGTGTAAGTGCTCCAACTTGCGGTTTGATGCTCTCAGCTGGCCTTCTACATCAGCAGCACTCTTGCGGTTAGTGACAGCACGTCGAAGCCTCTCTGCTGCCTCCTTGATCTTCAGCTCGCGCTGGATCTCCTGCCTGAGCGTGGTGCGTGCATCTTCAAGTCGCTGCTGAAATTTGGGGTCCAGGATGTCTCCATCAACAAAGCCTTGCATGCAAGTGTTCTGCCAAAGAAGAAAACAATTGGCTGATTCCATGTGAAGATCAAGAAGCAAAACCAGACGTCATCACTTGTCAACCCCAAGGGGGAGGTAGCTGAGTTGCATGCATTGCATTTGAAAAGACAAAGCCCCTTAAACATCAACAGCTGACGTGGGGTGGAAGAACTTGACTAGCTCACACACATCTAAAACCCCAGAAAACACGTTTAGGATGACAGAATGGAAAAGGAAACAAACCCATAATTTATTATCACACATAGGCTACTTTCCCCTAGGCGGTGAATCGAATCCAGCCACAAGACAGTTTATATTTTTTGTAAGGTAGGCTACATTACCCAAATAAGCCTTTTGTAAGCGTTCACAGCCAGATTCATTCATAATTTCATGTCCCCGTGGGTACAGAACAATTTTTTTAAGTAGGCCTAGGCTAGCCTAGCCTAGAACGTACAGAAATTGAGTTGAGTTATCTACATGACCTATGCTGCACACGAATTACAATTTCCCAGTGCTTACCTGAAGTGTTAAACCTGCCATGTCAAAATAGCACACTTTTTTATGACAATGGGGTTTCCAAAA
Source organism: Hypomesus transpacificus (assembly GCF_021917145.1). Lineage (NCBI taxonomy): Eukaryota > Metazoa > Chordata > Actinopteri > Osmeriformes > Osmeridae > Hypomesus > Hypomesus transpacificus. The sequence continues at coordinate 7,308,377 of NC_061081.1, read as the reverse complement.
CACTAACCCGCCGTCCGCAATCCTCAAGTTTGCTAGGGTAGCTTACTATAGCTGGCTAACAAACGTTCCACTAAAATCATTAAAAATGTCAATATAGGTTAGAGAACAAACTCTGTAGTTTGTTAAGAGAAAAGCAAAACACAATACAGATGGGTTTTCCCCCCAAAACTATACTACATAGCAGGATACACCTGTCCAAGTCCCTATAGCAGCACACTAACGGGCTAACAATCATCCCAGGTGAGATGAGGGCGTGTCAAAATGGTGGTATGAGTTTTCAAACTTTTTGGGGGTTCTAAAACTTTACTGTTTTAAGACCTTTTCAATTGCCGAAGCCTACATTAATGGAAGCAATTATAAAACGCATAAAAAGCATTTTATTATTTATCTTAAGAAGTGAAGTCGTCTATCTTCTTCTTTGTTGATATTAGGCCTATGGCAGATTGCATGTGGGGCAGCTGTTCAATGCTTAAAATAGAATTACTTGGACTTATTCAGGGTATTTAAGATGCATGTTGAAGGCAGTTTGGACGGTATCAAAAACTGTGAGACGCTGTTTGGGAATGCGCCATTTCTGATCACCGTCATCTGATGGTTGTGTGTCCCATGGTGATGTTTGTGTATAGTGGTACAGGGGCTGTTTAATAAATACCCGTTTGAAAGACATTTAACTGTCTTTAGCAATTGTTATTCTTAGATTGCTCGATGTAGGCCTATGTGTGTAGGCTAGCATGTGTTCCATAGACTGTCTATGTAGCTATATCCATCCATACATCCATCCAAAATTGTGATTGGCGTGAGAACATTTTGTATGAGAACCCCACTCTTCTTTCAGTGGTGTGTGTGTGTCTGGCATTGTGGTTCCAAACAAATTTGATGGTTTAAGTTTACTAGTACACCATCAGTTGGAACCACGACCTCTAACGGCTGTTCGGCATCGTAACTCGGTATCTTCCGACAGTTTCCGTCATTTTCGGTTCTCGCTGCGGTGTATGTCGTCACTGCATCATATTCACCAGATAGACAACCTTTGGATCCGACATCATAAGGGTACTGTTGCCCGATTCTTCGATCCAGTTCTTGAAAGCCTCTCACGTTTATTGCAAAGGTAGGCATTATGCATTATTCATTATGTATACTTAACACATATTCGAACAATTTAATTCATTAAATTGTATGTTCTTTTGTTGGCCTCGATTAACAGTATGTCAGAATGCTACCTAACTAACTAGCATAGCTAGCTATAATTTGGTTCTAACCTAGCGCCGACGTTATTCCTCCGCTAGCTAGCTAGTTAACACAATTATTCAATTGATGCTAGTTAACTTAGAAAGCTACTGTGGCAGCGTCAGCGCACCTTGTATCACATTGTCCATTATCTATCGGAACTTTTTTGCATAACCATCATCACTGATATGGGGACCAATGTTAGCAGAATAAATAACATTGCCTAGTAGTATGGCTGCTAGCCGACCTTTGCTCGCGCAGAGTAGCACGAGTTTACACGTAACTAGCTATACATTATGTCCAGAAAATGTTTCCGTATAATGTTATTAAAGGGATTAACTGCATACACTGGAATGCAAAATTGTAATTCTACAATATCACTTTTATTTCAATGGAAAATATGCACATTATCGCCGCTAGACAGTTGAGTATTTGTCGGCCTTAATCGACGACGGACCCGCCCAGCATTGTTGGAATGCTAGCGCACAAATGGCTCCAGCTGTTATCTGACCAACGCCTACATGTATGACATAACGGCAATGATCACACTTTCTTCTAGTGAAATACAGAAAAACGTCTGATTATTACTTTAAAGATTGTTGTTCACTGTCAATAAAATTGTTTTTACAGAAGATAGCTTATGTAGAGATGTGAGTCTCAATACGTTGCATCTGGCTGTTTCATGCATGCTCGTCGGTTCGGGTTCGGTTTCTCACATTGGTAATAGTATGAGATTCAGAATATGTCTCGGGCAGTGGTATAATGGGTCACTTTTGTGCTTAATGTTAGAAAATCAGTATGCAAGGTTTTGGGATTTTGTATTCGCCAAGTCTATATTTGGCGTGCACAGATGGGACCAGTAGGCTTTGCATCCTGTGATCAGTTTTATTAAGTTGTGGTAGACAAATAGGGTCACATCAAGTTGATGAACATTGTTAATTTGGACAGGGTGACTCATTAAGTCCTGCATCATTGCTTTTGACTGTCTAACAAGCTTTTTTGGAGAGTGGCATCACTTATTGGTTAGTTATGCCCCTCCCCACTCAAAAAAAAATCCAGAGATCTCATCCATCAGAAGCCTGTGATAGTCCTATGAGTGAATATCCACTCTTGTGGTCTCAAGTATACATCAGTGCTCATTTACTAATTGAGTTATGATAGTGTCCAAAAAAGGCAGATTTATTTTGTTTATAGCTATACCAGGGGTTGAGCTTCCTGCAGATGGTTGTGAAGGATAAGAATCAGTGAACAATGGGTGTTCTTTTTACATACTTAACTTTTTGGCCTTGATAGTTCATAGACTACCAAAAAAAAATGGAAATGCCATCTGTCAGTCCTCTCACCAAGTTGGGACGTAACTTCCTTGTTCACTGACTGAGACGGCGTGGCCGGAGTGATGTGCCCACTGTGCAGTGTTATCCAAGTCACTGAACAAGGAAGTGACGTCCTAACTGAAGACCCTACTCATAAAGAAAAGTATGTTTTTATTTTGTCTTTGAATGGATTACACCCACGTTGGTGCCAACATTTCTAAATACCTATATGATCATTTTCATTGCATTTGTATTGGGCTCAGTAATAGCCTAAATTAATTTGGACTGAGAATGGGCTATCATGCTTGGCTTGCACATGTTAAGTCTTCCATTTACCAATGGCCTTGTTGTCCAGCAATTTAGGTATTGCCAGAATATCAGGTATCAAGCTGCATTCATTTGTAACTAGATCTAGTGCTACTTTCCCCTTCTTGCCTGAGACTAGATTAGTTAGTGGGTGTTTCAATATGCAAAGATCTGAGCTAGTGGATCACTTCAGTTACCTAAATAATTACAAGTGTATTGGGTTGATTCTGTTACACTGTTAGTTGGATTGGAAGCCTATAAATGTTTGACTTTATTTTATTATGAATCCTTCTTACTTATTACACTTCATAGTCATCTATGTGTGTATTCCAATACATTATTTTAGTGTGATTAAATCCTTATTGATTGTTATGTTCACCGTTGTGCCCTGTAGCCAGCCACCAAAGGCAACTGACACCATGTCCAAGTTTGTTAAACCCAAACTGAAGGTAAAAACGTGTGTCATTCGAGTGTGTTTTCTGTGTGTGCTTTTCGAGATGTTGTTCTAGGTGTAGCCTACGTTGTAGGTTTATCTAGACAGATCAATGCATGGAAGGTTCTGGAATGCTGATAGCAGAGGGTTAAGTATTTGAAAGTAAATGATGTTGTTTTGCTGAGTAGGGAAAGTGAAGGATGAAAAGGGAGAGAGAGATGGATAGAGAGAAGGGATAGGCTGGTCTTGGCTTTCTCCCCACATTGCCTAGCCACTGCAGGGGCAATGCGTCTGTTTGTGCTACAGAGGACGTAAGACGAGAAGGAATGGTGTTGTTTTTGTCTCCTTTTGCCTTAGTAAAGACTGTTTTTGGAGGGTAGGCTCTACAGACTGGCTGTATATCCACATCACCACAGGTACTGATGGTATACAATAAGGCAATAGATAAAAACAGTAAAATATCTTAAATTACTGGTGTAGTCGGTTCTTGTGTAGGCTTTAAGACACAAGATTTGTTTCTTAAATTGTCTTTATTTCTTACGTAGCTCTGTTATGTATAAGAAGATTCATAATGGCAGACTTGAAAGTAAAGGTGCACCTTGACTGATCTGTAAATCTATCTTAAATCAGTTTTTAATTTGATAATAGATTTCACTAGATGTGCATGTGCACATTAATAAGAATGAATCTAGGCTGATTGAAGAACAAGTGGGTGAGGCTTAATATATGTAAGATGATTGACTTATGACTGAGACATTAAGGGTACTGTGATGGATTTTAGCTGCATGGTAAATGAATAATAGTCAGGCGTGTTTTTACTGCATGCTGTGTGTGTGTTTTTCTATTTGCATATCTGTATTAGATTTTTTTTATGTGTAACCCTTGGCCTAAAGTGTACAATAGTTTAAGGGTGTTGTCACACTTTGTCCCTTTTAGCTCTCTAAACAAATTCAGATTGATTAGTCAGATTTTTTGCGCATAGTGCCATGTCATTTTTAATACCGAACCTAAACAAAAGGCATAAGGAGAAACCTGATTGGACAGCTTTCATGGTTCAAATTTAGTGCGCACCAAACAAGCGGACCGACACCGCCTGAATTGTGGGGTCTCGTTTCGCTTCCAAGAAAACTCTGGCGCGGTTGGACTGATATATGAACACTATATGGACCAAAGATGCCTAAACACCTAACTCCTTGTGTCTGTATGTTAAAAATACCAGTGTGAACGATAGAGACCTTGACCAAATCATTTTCTCTAGAAAACCGAACTGTGTGTGAAGTGTGAACACACCCTGAGAGGACTGAGTTTGGTTTGTTCAATAAGGACTATACTATATGTGAAATCACCTTAACTGCGCTACTTTCTCATTTCTCAGTCAGTATGTAGTTTTCCTTCAAACCATGCTATGGATTTGTATTGGATTGTGTGACTGCCATAGGACCCTAATTCTTTCCCCCCAATCTTCAGTTTTAAATAGCTGTTTTAAGTTTGGTCTGTTTTATTTTTCTGGGATTGTGTGGCAACAATATTTTCTCCTCTTTAGCATGAATTCTGATTGATAAAAGCATAAAACTAAGAAGTTTTTACTATTTTATGGGACGTATTTTCAAGGCTTTTGATCTTTCAGGTGATGTTCTTCAGTTTCATTTAACATTTGGTCTGCACATTACATATTAGGGAAACAATAAGGTACCGCCCTCGTGTTTCCTGTATATTCCCGTTGGAATTTATCCTCCCAGTATTGCATCATCAGCCATTCACAAACAGTGGTGTCCAAAAGTGTAATTTGGAAACCAGGATGGGGCTTTTTGTTACATGACCTCATCCGTTTCCCCCGCTCTCTCTGGCCTCCCTTTGGGGAGAGGCCTTTCTGCTTATGAGAAGTCATGACTGCTCTACAGAGTTAAACCAAGAGCAGCGTGGAGTCAAGGCCACACTAATGGCTCTCTTTCTTGTTTTAATCCCTTTGTTTCCTCCTGTCTACCTAGTTAGTGTATTGGAAGGCTGTAGCCTGAATAGTTGGAAATCATTTCAAATGTGTTAGTCTAGTTATAGGAAGGCAGCTTGGTCCTACAATAACTACTGAATTATTCAGGTACTAAAGGCAATGCGTAGGCAGTAGTTCTAATGGAATGAATCAATAGCCCATGCCTCCCTCCACCCACTTATGTTGCATAGATTGGAGCCTCACAGGGTCTCTATAAATATTTCTGTCTTTTTTCTCAAATGGAATCTGTGGCACCTCTGTACTTGACAGACCTGATTATGTTGAAGAAGTGGGAATACATGGAACACCATCACATAACAGGCTTGATCGTAGACTACTCCCACTGCTGTATTTCAGCACATTTTCTCTGTGAGCTTGGAGGGGTCTGTTCACTATACTTTTCAGTATTGTAATGTGTGGGTGTGTGCGAGAGAATTCCGCCATGGTAGAAAAACACTATGTAAAAATGGCAGTGAAATGGAGGACGAGTAGGTGTTATCTGCCATTAACAGCATCAGAATGTTGTGCTATCTGCCGTTGCAGATGTACTGTACTTTGGGCTTTCATGTGGAAAAGGACACTTTCTAGTTCAAAGTGGCCTCTTCTATTTTACTTAACTATGAATTCCCTCATCTACAGTTTGCAAACCCTTGTCTTGGAATCCACTGACCTGTTCAGATTCTCACTGGAGTGAGTGTCGCACCTGACTGTAAAATGTGCTGTGTCATCCGCATTTACGTCATGCCCTATGCGAAATGACACCACTGTAGAAAGGTTGTTTCACTAAAGACTTACTGTTATTTGTCCATGTAACTGTCTGTGTGGTCAGTCCTGTGATCTTTATTCTTCATCCCTCACAGGCAAATATCTGGCTAGAACACAGCACTAAATCCAGGGATGATTTAAATCCTCCTGAATTGGGACCAGTGGTGGGGGATGGGTCTCGGTTGGGGGAGGGGAGACATGGTTATCAGCTGGCCATAGCCAGTTGCTGTTTACAGAAATGGGGCAGTGTGGAGAGGATGGTAATCCTTTATTTTAATATTTTTTTCCTTTAAAATCGAGTCAGTATTTCAAATATTTACAGTAGATGGAGTTGGTCTAGTGCCACATGAAATGCCCATGTTAAGCCGTTGGGTATTTATAAGATTTCATGACACCTTCATGAAAGCACTCATGACATGTCCATGAATTTTGTTGTACCATTCATAGCGACCTTTATAGTAACAACCTTGCCACACCACAGCCACATTAATTTGGATTCATGATGGACCACATTTTGTAGATGTTAGTGTAGAGGTGCATCTTGGTTTCCAGGATGTTGTTTGTAGTTTAGTATATTTGTTTTTCTTCCCACTCACCTCTTCAGATTTCTCTGCGTCTGTCCTGACTCCTAACATTTTCATCATTATTCATTCCCACATGGTGTATCGCCTCCAGGGCTGGCCTGCTCTCATTTTCTTTCTGGCCTACTATCTCATTCTACCCACATGAGGGCCATTGACCTTGAGTTGGTTAAGCATATCAAAGTTATTTCCACTGAAATACAATTGCCACTCTGTTCACTGAATTCTGTTCTTAATGCAATGCAGTGTAGTCAGCAGCTTTGCCAATTACATTCTTTATTCCTTAAGACGTAATTATGAGGACTCTTTTGTATGATGGATGGATGTCATTCTTTGATCATTTCCTTTATTTCATACCTGTGTAACGGGTTGCGTGGGTGCATGTGGATTTGTGTGCGCTTGTTAGGACCTATTCACTTTAACAGAATGTGACTAGGGGCACAGGATGGGTTTAGTAATGGGGGGGCTGACGACTGCAGTCCCATTGTGATGTGAAGCTTGGTCACTGTTTGTTCAGAGCTGTGTGGAATTTTGTCCCACCCCATCACACCCCACCCCACATCATTCTCGTTACAGCTGCTAGCCTCACAAGAAGCTAGTTTAACTGGCCACAGCAGCTATTTCTCCCTCAAGATAGCTACATATCCTCGTCTTCTCCTTTTTCCTTTCTTGAAGTCCAGTGTCTGACTTGGTTAAGACCATTTCAGTGGTGAGTTAAAAATCCATAATGGGACCACTGTATTACAACAGTCTACTTTATGAATGTGAAAAGGCTGTAGAATCTTCCAGTGTGCTATTGGAACTAAACGAATGGGGGTAGGCTAATTTTAAACGGCCAAGTAAGAATTCTGGAGAACATTCTCGCGTAGCCATGGCAGCCTTGGACTAAGCACTGAGTGTTCTCTGCATAAGGAAGTCCAAATGGGAGCTGCCATAATGGACAGAAAAACTGTTTATCAAGATTGCTGCCAGAACCTCCCCAGGAGTTATCTTGCATGCTTTCTTCTGGGGGAACGTTCTACTTCCTGCTGTAATTGCAAGCCACTCGTGGTAACACAAGTGATGACATTAATATCCAGAGAATCTCACTCAGTTCCAGATCCGTTATTTTACCTCTTTGTTTTCTGTGTGTTAAGAGAATGGATACCAGCGGGGCTAAAGTGCTGGAGTCGGCTGACGACATCCAGGAGCGCCGGCAGCAGGTGCTGGACCGCTACCGACGCTTCAAGGAACTGTCGATGGTGCGCCGCCAGAAACTGGAAGACTCCTATCGCTTCCAGTTCTTCCGCCGTGATGCAGATGAGCTGGAGAAGTGGATCCAGGAGAAACTGCAGATTGCTTCGGATGAGAATTACAAGGATCCCACCAACCTGCAGGTTTGTTTGTGTGACACTTTTTGAAAAAAACCGACCCCATGAGAAGACAATGTTTTTTGCACTTTCAGGGATGAGGATTGCAATGTGTGCCAAATATTCTACTGTTACTCTTAATTCTGCCTGAAATAGGCTAATATAGAGTTTCACCAGTTAGCATTATCAAGTGAAAGGACTTCATGTGTAGTAGCCTACCCACCCACTCAAACTGCAGGGAGGGTCGATGAGTAATGCATCACTACACCAGATGGACTACAATCATGTCTACCTCACTTAGTAAGGCGTGTACATTTCCAAAGTAATAGTATGGTTCGGAATATTGAGTCAGCCTTAGTTTAGTTCAGAGCATTAGCATATACAAGGAACCAGATTCAATTTAATTGCAAGCTTTTACTGAAATACTCCTTGTGTTGACTGTTGTTGGGCTTGCCACTGGCAATTCATGAGCAGCACGACTGTAAACCTTGTGTTGAAATGACTGTCATAAGACCTTTTGGTGTTGTAACTTTGGACACGTTTTTTATGGCAATGCATCCTGTATGAATAGGATACTAAAGTTGCACTGCTTGTCCTCTGCCCAGGGTAAGCTCCAGAAACACCAGGCCTTTGAGGCAGAAGTGCAGGCCAACGCCGGAGCAATCATCAAACTGGACGACACTGGCAACCTTATGATTACAGAGGGCCACTTTGCCTCTGAGACCATACGTGTAAGACACACTCTCACATCCTGATATGCACACACACCCTTCCTTACCATACGGTAACTATAACACTAAATCTTTATTGTCCCAAGTGTTAAATGGCATCTTTGTCACCTTTCCCCAGCACTTGATATTGATGGATGACAAAACAAAATGGTTACCTATCAATGGTCATGACTGAAAAGAGACAGAGAAAGGAAGCCGTTTGAGGATTGGGACACATCCATTCAATTTGAGTTAAAGAAAATAAATAAATCACACTGCATGAAAAATGCAACCAACTTAAGATAGAAAGAGTGTTTGGTTATCAACCCATGCAGCAGTCTCCATACAATGTTTTTAAACCCCTCATGTGTGGTTTAGTCCTACACGCCCTACCGGACTCAACAGAGACCCATAGTAAAAAGTTTCAATATGGCTGAGTATATACAAGTAGGTAAATGGGTGCTGTGAACTGCCTGGACCTTTGTCCCCTTCTCCTTCTGTTTGGCTACTTTAGTCATTATCCTGTGTTTGCTGTGTTTTGAGAGATTTTTACAGCTAAGGCAAGATTAATGCTTAATCTTAACAGGTATGATTGACCTAAATTAAGTTTATTCTCCATTTTCTCATCAATTGATAAGCCCTTTATCTTGTATTGTTAAAGACCGTATTATGTGGACGTGAGTGAAGGTCCATCTTTTCTTAATACCCATCCTTAAGCCGGTGTCGGCTTCTAAATGAGGCGTTTCAGTCATGGGTTTTGAAGTTTGCCTGTCATGCGCTCTGACTCCAGCCTTTCCTGTTGCCCATACTTTCCTCTCCTTATTTCTTCTTTACCTCCACACTTTCCTGAGTTTCATTGTCATTTAACGAATTTCTCCATACATTTGTATCATTCGGTTAAACCTTTTTTCACGACTCCCCCTGTCTATCCCTCTTTGCCCACCTCTCCTTGTCCTCCTCTTTTGTTGACCCTGCTGTCTTTTCTTTGCTGCACAGACTCGCCTGGAGGAGCTGCACCGCCTGTGGGATCTGCTGCTGCAGAAGACCAAGGAGAAGGGTGTGCGTCTGCTGCAGGCCCAGAAGCTGGTGCAGTACTTGCGGGAGTGTGAGGATGCCCTGGACTGGATCAGTGATAAGGTTTGTGTAATTTAAGGCACGGCACATTTTTGAGTGATGCTAAGCTAGGCAAAATGTAAACTCAAACTTTATACCAGGGATTTTCAAATACACTTTAAGAGGGTCCACATACATTTCTAAAGTAGGAAAGGTCCTGCTAGGGATTCTGACATTTGGATCTGCTTTGTCTTTTCCTTCGGCTTAACTTTAAGTCAGCAGCTTCACTCATTCTTTGACCATCTTTGCATCAGTAAATGGCTTTTTGCGTGTTCCCAAGGGCCAAAGCTATACTCAGTGAGCACTCTGTTGTACAATCTGGGAAGGGAATGAACATGTCAGGGAATGGCCAAGAACTTTGGTGGAGTGTTCCTATTGGGCTTCGAGGTCATGCATCCCTTCTGTGTTTTGGGGATACCTTTGCTTGAAATTACTGTCTCACGTTGCGTAGAGGAGTGCAGAGTGTAATGTCCTGCCAACAGTTTGTTGCTGTTGTGTGAAAATGTTAACTTGCACCTATCCAGGAGGCCATGGCCACCTCGGAGGAGCTGGGCCAAGACCTGGAGCATGTGGAGGTGCTCCAGAAGAAGTTTGAGGAGTTCCAGACGGACTTGGCGGCCCACGAGGAGAGGGTGAATGAGGTTAATCAGCTGGCGGCCAAACTCACCCAGGAGACCCACCCCGAGGCTGAGCTCATTGTCAGGAAGCAGGATGAAGTCAACGCTGCCTGGCAGAGGCTCAAGGGCCTGGCCCAGCAGAGGCAGGGCCGGCTCTTTGGTGCTGCCGAGGTGCAGCGCTTCAACAGGTACGTTTGGGATGTGACACTTGCAGTTAAATTGATATACCAGCAAGAGATGATAGACTGAGATGGCAATAATAAAAAAAAAAAGAGCCAAATTGTCACTGTAAAAAGCTGTGGACAGCTAGTCATTGCGTCTTATTCCTTAGGGATGTGGATGAGACCATCAGCTGGATTAAGGAAAAAGAGCAACTCATGGCATCTGATGACTTTGGTCGTGACTTGGCTAGCGTCCAGGCCCTTCTTCGCAAGCACGAGGGTCTAGAGAGAGACCTGGCTGCCCTCGAAGACAAGGTGCGTGCTGGGGCCGATACACCCTTCACAGCATTTGGTCTACATACAGCTTCCCAGACTTTAGATGTGTCTTTCACTCAATTGAATATAGCAATGCTAACTACCTCCAATCCTCCTGATCTCTTCTCCCTCCTCCTGTCCTTAGGTGAACACCCTGGGAGGAGAAGCAGAGCGCCTGCAGCAGACCCATCCGCAGAATGCCTCTCAGATCCACCTGAAGAGGGACGAGCTCATCACTAACTGGGAGCAGATCCGCACGCTGGCCGCCGAGCGTCACGCCCACCTCAACGACTCTTACAGGTGGGCTGGTGGGACGCAGTCATAGCGGGGGCAACATGGACATTATGTTTCATTGCAGACAGATTATTGTTTTCGCTTGCGACTGGGTCTGAGCTGCTCTGTCACTAGTTCCATTAGCATCAAGTAATCTCATTGTGGTTCTAAATGGGTCTCACCTGTGGATGTTTTTTTTAGGTCAGTGATTCCCAACCTGTGGGCAATAGCCCACTAGTGGTCTGTGAGGGTAATGCAGGTGGGCTGGGAAAGCGAACTGTTGGGCTCCTGTGGTGTTGATAAATATATATGATGAGCACATGAACGGATGTGTTGCGGGGCCGCAAAAATAGTTGAACTATGCAAGTGGGCTGCAAAGTGTAAAAGGTCGGGAATGGCTGGTATAGAGCATCCAGATGAGGCCTTGATGACTATGTCTCAGGTAGTTGGGCTTGGTTTTGTTCCGTAAACGGTCATAGCCCTCTTGACTGATAGTCAGAGCGACTCTCTCCCCTGCAGGCTACAGCGCTTCACCGCCGACTTCCGTGACCTGACCAGCTGGGTGACAGAGATGAAGGCTCTGATCAATGCTGATGAGCTGGCCAATGATGTGGCTGGAGCTGAAGCCCTCCTTGACCGCCACCAGGAACACAAGGTGAGGTTACGTCTTGTTTCCAGCCACAAATACATTGTTATTTTATGAAGTTAAATTATGAAAAGGGCCAGATTGAAGGAGAGTCAATACAAGTGAGTTTCATCTTCCGGCGTGTGGATGTATTTTTGGTTTGTTTGACAAAAGATTAATTTAGTAATAGCATAGAAATACAAATGTTCTAACAATATCTACAGAGAGATAACAATGTTCCTTCTCTATGACTATAGCAATGTGTTTGTTAAAGAATCCCATGTGTGTCGACTGACTGTCGTTCCCAACACTGACTAGGGGGAGATTGATGCCCATGAGGACAGCTTCAAATCCACGGACGAGGCCGGCCAGGCCCTACTTAACACCGGACATTATGCCTCTGATGAGGTGAAGGAGAAGGTAGGATTCTTCCTTGCAAATCCACATTTTTTGCAACATGTAGATAGTTGTTCCTTCCTCTTTATTTATTTTACTAGGACTTTTATTTGCCATATTCACTCTATCTTGACTCTTGCAATCCCTGTGAGAGCCACATTTTCTCCATAATACTTTCCTGCATGCATTTTGAACTAGAAAGAATTTGATGTCAGTGATGTGTGTGTGTGTGTGTGTGTGTGAAGCTTGGGGTGCTGACAGAGGAGAAGGAGTCCCTGCTGGAGCTTTGGGAGGTGCGCAGGCAGCAGTACGAGCAGTGCATGGACCTGCAGCTCTTCTACAGGGACACGGAGCAGGTGGACAACTGGATGAGCAAACAGGAGGTACGCCCATCACACACACACACACTCACACACACGTATACACATTAATGTCCATGCACAGACCTTTTAGTTCCTTTCAAAGAATTATGTTTGATATTTTAAATGCTTAAATACTGCACACAACTTGAAATTGGTTCTGTTCCGTTTGTCTTGAAATGTAATGATCCATGTTGTGGTTGAAGGCGTTCCTCCTGAATGAGGATTTGGGAGACTCCCTGGACAGTGTAGAGGCCCTTCTGAAGAAACACGAGGACTTTGAGAAGTCCCTCAGCGCCCAGGAGGAGAAGATCACTGTGAGTACCAACTAGACTCAACCTCAGAAGTATATGAGAAACATCTACAAGCTCTTGGATTGGACTGATATTGGATCCACATTTAGGAGCTTTTTCCATTGCTATACTATTGCCACTTCTCTTTAATAAAACTTTTTTGCTGAATTTTTGGCACATTCAAGTTATTGTTAGCTCATATCTATCCTTCTCATTTAGGCTTTGGATGAATTTGCCACCAAGTTGATCCAAAACAATCACTATGCCAAGGAGGATGTGGCCACCCGTAGAGACGCTGTAAGTATTTAGGACAGAAACTTGCTATGAAAGAACAATATATAAGAAAAAACGATCTTTACAGTTCGTATATTGACATTCCCCCCCCCCCCCCCCCCCACCCCCAAAAAATGCTTTCTCCCGCCAGCTGTTGAGCCGTCGCAACACCCTACATGAGCGTGCCCAGTCTCGCCGTGCTGCCCTGGAGGACTCCTTCCACCTGCAGCAGTTCTTCCGCGACTCTGATGAGCTCAAGAGCTGGATCAATGAGAAGATGAAGACTGCCACTGATGAGGCATACAAGGTAATATTGAACTTCAATTTATTTTGCCTTGAATGTGTGCGTAATTAAGGAGACTCATAAAAATTGCATATTAGAATACCATTATTGACAACTCCGAGAACAAACGGTCTTCATATAGACCTGTACTTTATTTGTTGCTTGATTCTGTTGACCAAGTTATATAAATAAAATAAACAGTTACTTATGTTAGATTCTCCAACATGGTTCTGTATTTTGCAGCCATTTTCTTGTCCCACAACTCATATTCTTATCATCTCCACCCATCTCTGTCTTTATCGCAGGACCCCTCCAACCTGCAAGGCAAGGTTCAGAAGCACCAAGCTTTTGAGGCCGAGCTCTCTGCCAACCAGAGCCGCATCGATGCCCTCCAGAAGTCGGGACAGGAGCTGCTGGATGGAAAGCACTATGCCTCAGACGAGGTGGCTGCCCGCATGGAGGAGGTCAGCTCCCAGTGGAAGAAGCTGCTGGAAGCCACTGAACTCAAAGGTGAGAAGGTTTTTGCGTGTTACAAAGTCAATTCAAAATGGTAGTTGCATTCTAAGGAATGCCCCTCTTTTGGATCATTTTTATGCATTATAAATGTAATCATTATTATTTTGAACTCATCTTTTCTCATAGGCATCAAGCTGCGTGAGGCCAACCAGCAGCAGCAGTTCAACAGGAATGTGGAGGACATCGAGCTGTGGCTGTACGAGGTGGAGGGTCACCTGGCCTCCGATGACTATGGCAAAGACCTGACCAGCGTCCAGAACCTGCAGAAGAAACACGCCCTGCTTGAGGCAGATGTGACTGCACACCAGGTACAACCATAAAACCACTCAAGAACAAACATTAAAACTGATTCATATATTGAGAAAAGTCTCAATCTCATTAAATCTACTTTTCAGTGCAATTCATTTACTGCTGAACTCGTTTCCCTACAATTGTAATGGAAGCACTGACTCATGTCTGAACTGTAGCATGTACCACCTCATCGTTTATGGCGAGGGCTATTCAAACTATATCCTCTAAATGTATAGGACCGTATCGACGGCATCACCATCCAGGCGCGTCAGTTCCAAGAGGCGGGGCACTTTGACGCCGACAACATCCGCAAGAAGCAGGAGGCTCTGGTAGTGCGCTACGAGGCGCTGCGGGAGCCCATGGCGGCCCGCAAGCAGAAGCTGTCTGACTCGCTGCGTCTGCAGCAGCTCTTCCGGGATGTGGAGGACGAGGAGACCTGGATCAGGGAGAAGGAGCCCATCGCCGCTTCCACCAACAGAGGTGCGTTTGCGTGGGGTTAAGCGTGGTAACGCTGGGATGGATGTGCTAATATGAAGGGAACATTCATATATTGCTCATATTAGTCATTTAGACGTTTGTACAATCCTGTTAGAAAGACTGATATTTTTGGGTTACCTGGAGAAATGTCGGAGAGTAGTTCAAGATTGCCTTCACTGTTATTATTTGTCCAAGACAAGGAAGTCCATCTACTAATGAGGATCCAAATAATGTATAAAAAAATATTTGTATCCTAATCTGCCCCAGGCAAAGACCTGATTGGTGTCCAGAACCTGTTGAAGAAGCACCAGGCCCTGCAGGCTGAGATATCCGGCCATGAGCCCCGCATCAAGGCGGTCACCCAGAAGGGAGACGCCATGGTTGAGGAAGGTCGGCATTTCACAAACTTTGTATATCCATTGCCATGTCACAATAATAAAAAGTTATAGCTGTTATCATAGGTAGTAAACAAACATACTCCATACTCACACATTTCTCTGGTACCCCCAGGTCACTTTGCAGGAGAAGAGGTCAAGGTAAAGTTAGGGGAGCTGAATGGCCGGTGGGAAACCCTTAAAGGCAAGGCCTTCCAGCGCAGGCAGGATCTGGAGGACTCCCTGCAGGCCCAGCAGTACTTTGCTGATGCCAATGAGGCCGAGTCTTGGATGAGGGAGAAGGAGCCCATCGTCGGAAGCCCCGACTACGGCAAGGATGAGGACTCTGCCGAGGTGAAGAGAAACGAGTGTATCATGTCTGTGTATCATTTAGTCATGTAGGATGCATGTTCTGAAAAACATCCGAACTTTTTGTCCCTCAAGGCCTTGCTTAAGAAACACGAGGCGCTGATGTCTGACCTGAGTGCCTACGGTAGCAGCATCCAGGGTCTGAAGGAGCAGGCCCAGTCTTGCAGGGTAAATACAACTTTCTATCCTTAAATGTCCAATTATTCTGTTTTCTGCATTGATCTATAATCTTTCCAGGAATATTTTCCCTACCTTGAAGACTTCTAGGGATCAAAGTATTTTTTGTGTTACTACTCTGCAACGGAGAATGTGCTGTATACATTTTTGGATTGCCATTTTATGTGATTTGAATACTTAATCTTATTGTTATCTGAAAAACGTTGTATTATTCTAATCTACAGCAACAAGTGGCACCTACTGATGATGAGACTGGAAAGGAACTGGTCCTGGCTCTGTATGACTACCAGGAGAAGAGCCCCCGTGAGGTCACCATGAAGAAGGGAGACATCCTCACTCTCCTCAACAGCACCAACAAGGTATGGCACATCAATCTGCCTGATTGGATGTTTAGGCCATTGTGAACAGCCTTTTGATGAATCTAAGAGAAAAAAACACAGTGCGGACTAGCCCTGTCTACCTTCGTCATTCTTTCTTTTACTAGTGCAGTGCCTGTTGACGTCTCACAAGATCCATGGCTCCATTACTTAATGCAGCTCAACATGGTGGCAAACGTGTTGATATAACGTGTTCATATAAATAGACCAATTAGTTATGCTAACGAAACTACGCAGCCTAACAACTAAACCATATAATGACAATTCTCAAGAGAATCAAGCCATAAACACACAGACAGACTGAGATTCCTGCCTTTTATAGTTGAATGTTTCAATTGTATTTTCTTGCGTCTCTTTTCTGTAGGACTGGTGGAAGGTGGAGGTCAACGACCGGCAGGGCTTTGTCCCTGCTGCCTATGTCAAGAAGCTGGATCCCACCCAGTCCTCTTCCAGGGAAAACCTTCTGGATGAGCAGGGCAGCATTGCTCTGCGTCAGGATCAGATTGAGAACCAGTAAGAAAAACCAACACACTCTTAATACTGAAGCTGGGCCCCCTTATAGCAAGTGTCTGCTCTAACTAATACTTCTAATCAAAGACCTTTCTCCCTAAGTTCTCTTCTGTCACTAATGGGCTTCCCCCTTTCTTTTCTGTCTCTTTAACTACTAACACCTGTGTATGTCACTGCGTGATCTCCCTGCCACTGTGCAGGCTGGTCACCAAGGAGACGTGCAGCGTGTCTGTACGCATGAAGCAGGTGGAGGAACTGTGAGTAGGACAGCCCCTCTCGATGTTGTGATTGTGAAGCAACGCGTCATACCAAGGAAGTGCCACCCGTGACACTTTTTTCACAGTACCCCATTCTCCTATTAAGTCCCTTGTGAATTTCTCGTTTCTCTCTCATGCCATTGGTCATCTCTTCTATTCCGTTGTGGGATAGAAGCATTGTTTCCCTCCCATTCCTTCCTCTCTTGTCCAATGCCTGTCTGTGATTGGATGGTGTGAGTTACAATTGAGGTGTAGGTTGTTACGATGCATGAAATTAAGTTATGCCAAATACAGAATTGTTGCTATTATCCAGCCTTCTGCCATTCCAGTGGTACCTTCTGCAAGTCCTGCATCAACCATCTTTAGGCATTGTTATAGTTCCTTTTCCCTCACATTTTGCATTTAAACAAGGGATTTTAACACAAGCTGCTGTCTCCTCCTCCCAAAGGTACGGCACTCTCATGGAGTTGGGTGAGAAGCGCAAGGACATGCTGGAGAAGAGCTGCAAGAAGTTCATGCTGTTCAGAGAGGCCAACGAGCTGCAGCAGTGGATCAACGAGAAAGAGGGCGCCCTCACCAACGAGGAGGTGGGCTCCGACCTGGAACAGGTGGAGGTGCTGCAGAAAAAGTTTGACGACTTCCAGAAGGTAACAGAACAAAGTTGTCCTTTTGAAAATGTCTTATGCTTCCTTTAGGTGATACAGAAACACCTTCACAAATGTGCTCTGCTGTAGACAAACTAATAAAGTTTTAAAAACAAATCCTGAATTAATTCATAATAGATGTTTACCAGATTATTTTTGCAGGCTATGCTTTAAAGGCTGCATTTATACAAATGTTTAACCTGTCCATTTCCTGTACTCTGTTGTTCCACTCCTGAACTGTAAGTGTAATTTGCTTTCCGTTATATTCTTCCCTGGCCATTAGGACCTGAAGGCCAACGAGTCTCGCCTGAGGGACATCAATAAGGTGGCGTCTGAGCTGGAGTCTGAAGGGCTCATGGCAGAGGAGGCACCCATGGTGCAGGCCCAGGTAACACTCCAGATCTTTGGGTATCCCACACTTTGTTTGGTTATTGTCATATGAACTGGCATAAATGGATGCACAAAATGCATTTTTCAGAAATGCCTTAACAACTATAGTCTACGTAAGCCTTACAGCCTTTTGTGGAGTTGCGTGATGGGTGATGAAATGATATGTTCTGATGACAGATTGTTCTACACCCTATACATTTCCCAATATCAAATATCATATAAAAAGTTTTAATGAAAGATGAACCAGAATTTGACAGACTAAGACAAAGTTTGTTTCTCTCTCCAGCAACAGGAGATGTTGGGCTCAACTCCTGGCAAAGTAAGACTCCTTTCACTATTGCATGCTTATTTGGGTCCCCATTTGCCGTTCCTTGTATAGACACTACCTGTTTCTTTTGGTGTGTTGACACCAAAAGAGACCTGTGTCTTCTGAACTGATAGAAGGAAGCTCTGTATTTTGTTACAAAGGGGCCAGAGGGAGTTTTTCTGTCCATGTTACTGGGTTGAGTTATCTTGTTTTATACAACATGCAATCGTTGTGCTAAATCTCAAACCTTTTCATTCTCACAGGACGAAGCCGATTCCAAGAATGCCTCTCCGTGGAAGGTAAAATCATAACATTAACATGCTGTGTGGAGAAAACCATTTCTTTGTTGAATCTGTCCATATTCAGCTTTTGTTTTCCTCTTGTCTGGTTGGGGTGTTAAAGGTTCAAATGCAAAAGATTCGATAGCACACACATGTTTGTGCTATATTGTCAATCTTGATGTGGCATTGTACCTGTGCATGCAGATGCTGCATTTGAGGGGTGCACTTAATCATAATCATTACAACGGGAGTCAGATGGCTGAACGGTGAGGGAGTCGGGCTAGCAATCTAAAGGTTGCGAGTTCGATTCCCAGCCGTGCCAAATGATGTTGTGTCCTTGGGCAAGGCACTTCACCCTACTTGCTTCAAGGGGAATGTCCCTTTACTTTACTGTAAGTCGCACTGGATAAGAGCGTCTGCTAAATGTAAATGTACAACAATTAACATAACTCTTTATATAACTTAATTTTACAAAATACAGAAAGCTCTGAGTGGACACTTTTCTTTAGTATGTTTAAAGGTCTAGTATCCACTACATGCACAATTATGGGCATTATTTGCAATCTGGTGGTCTTTAATCAGAGTGATGGTGCTGCTAACTGTCTCTTGGGAAATGTAAAGACATGGGGGAAGTCTTTACACTCCGCTGTGTTTGGTTGTGGTCTTGACTCTTGTGATTTTTGTTTTTGTCCCCAACCCACTCCTTCCTTCCTTCTCCTCCATGTTGTTCTGGATTTGTTTTGGGTTTTTGTTTTGTTTTTTACACTTTTTATTGTAGAATGTACGAATGGCTGTTCAAACGACTGCTAACTTTAATACTATTAAGGTAAGATTTAAAAGAACCTCTTTCCCTTCCCTTCTCACCCGCCAGTTCCTTGCATCTGTATGTTGTTTGGGAGTCTAACCCCCTCATCTCATGGTGATTCTACTGTGAACGGCCTGCTCTGGTTGCCTCGGCCAGACGGTGCTGCAGTATGACTGTTTGTTAGTTCTCCATCCTGTGTATTGTCATAACCATGCATCCAGCTTCCTGCCTGACACACCTAGTTGTTCCTCTCAGTTTGTGTCGTTATTGTCTTCATCGTCATCCAAATATTGTCTGTTTCTCTATCAAGTACACAAAAGAAACCAGCATTGTAAATTATACAGACTGAATTGTGTAATCAAGATAAACCCTAAATCTAAATTTAATTGACATAATAATGCATTCATTCTTCTAATTCATTCATGAAATACAAATATTTAATGGATTTAATGTGTCTTACACACACTTTTGATTTTCAAAATTCCCTTTCAATATATATATATATTTATTATTTGAGCACTGAAAAAGGAAGATTTACAAAAAGTTGAAGGCCCTCCTCAAGCTTTACTGAAGATCTTTTTTAGTCTGAAAACCTTTATTTGCTGGCTTGTTTTAGGAACTGAACAACCGCTGGAGGTCTTTGCAGCAGCTGGCTGAGGACAGAAGCAATATGCTCGGGAGTGCTCATGAAGTGCAGAGGTTTCATAGGTACAAACACACACACAAACACAAATGCACGCTGTCCAAATACTCTCAATGAACTCTTGGAAACAAGTAGTTATTGACTTTTAACTCCAATTGTAATATTAAATAGATACTAGTAGTATAACAGCCAGCACCAATCAAGACTGGAACAATGGAACAACCCAAAATCGTCTCTCAGTACTTAATAGATAGACGTTCATTCATTGCTCCGTTTCTTTCAAGGGATGCGGATGAGACTAAGGAGTGGATCGAGGAGAAAAACCAAGCCCTTAACACTGACAACTATGGCCATGACCTGGCCAGTGTTCAGGCCCTGCAGCGCAAGCATGAGGGCTTTGAGAGAGACCTGGCTGCCCTTGGAGATAAGGTGAAATAGGACATGACCTCTCACATACTCCCAAACACACATTCCCTCTCAAAACACCCAATGTTCCCTTTAAACCTGTTTCTTACAGAAACCTTGGTAATACACGTCTGGTCACCAACCAGATCTCCAAATACTATTAGTCTAATCTTGATTGACTTGACTGATAACTCGCTGCCTCTCCCCCATTGTCCAGGTAAACTCCTTGGGGGAAACGGCGGAGCGTTTGATCCAATCCCACCCCGAAGCGGTAGATGACATCCAGGAGAAGTGCACCGAGCTGAACACCGCCTGGAGCAGCCTTGTGGGTCGCGCTGACCAGCGCAAAGACAAGCTGGGAAATTCCCATGACCTGCAGCGGTTCCTCTCCGACTTTAGGTAAGGACGGAGTGAATGGATAAAGGACAGGAGGAAAGACTGAAGGACCAAAGAAAGACTAAAGCCTAATGGATATTTTCGGTTAACAGAGACTTGATGTCCTGGATCAATGGCATCCGTGGCCTGGTGTCATCTGAGGAGCTGGCTAAGGATGTGACCGGAGCCGAGGCCTTGCTGGAGAGACACCAGGTATTTATGCACATATATGCATAATACACAACTCATAGATGTGCACCAACTCGATGAAGCTTTTGGGGGTGCTACTCAATAGCTATTGGACAGTCTTCTACTTCTTGCTCTCTAAGGCTATTGTTCCTCCATCTCACTCTTTCTCCCACCTCCCTTCTTCCAGGAACATCGTACCGAGATTGATGCCCGGGCTGGCACCTTCCAAGCCTTCGAGCAGTTTGGCCAGCAGCTGCTGGCGCGGGGACACTACGCCAGCCCAGAGATCCAGCAGAAGCTGGAGGCTCTGGACCGTGAGCGTGCTGACCTGGAAAAGGCCTGGGTGCAGCGGCGCATGATGCTGGACCAGTGCCTGGAGCTCCAGGTGATTAATCAATGCATAAAACGTACCATTTTCGCTCAGAACGCAGTAAATACCATTTACAATCATTTATTCAATCAGACCCATCTTTTATGACACACGTGTGAAACAGATATGCAGCAAAGGCCCAGTCAATTCATGACCTCCCCCCATATCTCAGCTGTTCAACAGGGACTGTGAGCAGGCGGAGAACTGGATGGCTGCCCGCGAGGCTTTCCTGGCCAGTGACGACAAGGGAGACTCCCTGGACAGTGTGGAGGCCCTCATCAAGAAACACGAGGACTTTGACAAGGCCATCAATGTGCAGGTTCGCTGGTGAAATACTTTAACACATCTAGATACTTTTAATATCAAGCTCATTTGATTGTAACAATGGTACTGTTTACATATTGTGTCTTCTTTTCTGCTCGATAGGAGGAGAAGATAGCAGCGCTGCAGTCCTTCGCCGACCAGCTGGTTGGAGCTGACCACTACGCCAAACCTGAGATCTTCAACCGCCGGAATGAGGTTCTGGATAGGTCAGTCACTGCTGTTCATATTGTTGTAGTGTGCGTGCTTGTGTTCATTTCTCGACGTGGATCTGTGTGGCCTAACACTGATTTGACCCATAGGTGGCGCCGTCTGAAGGCTCAGATGATTGAGAAGCGTTCCAAGCTGGGTGAGTCACAGACCCTGCAGCAGTTCAGCAGGGATGTGGACGAGATCGAGGCCTGGATCAGTGAGAAGCTGCAGACCGCCACGGACGAATCTTATAAAGATCCCACCAACATCCAGGTAGGCATCAAGCTAAAACTGATGTGGAGGTCCAATCTATAGACCTCATAGTGGCATATATACAGATCTCCAGATTTTGCCATGAGACTGAGAAATGAAAACTGCTTATCCTGCATGTCTCTGAGGGCCATATCTTCAACCACATGTTTAACCAATGACACATACATCTGACCTTTGGCAATGATGAGGGACAACTTCCGCTCTTCTTTTGAGGCTTTCCTCCTGGTCTTTCACTTCCAATATTTGACATTTTTTATAATTTGTTACTTGACCTTAATGTGCAAAATGCTCCTTGTGTTTGGGGGTAGGCAGCACAATGTTGCATCTTATTTGTGAGGATTTAATACTGGAAGGTCAATGTCTTGTTTTTCCCTTGTCAATAATGAATGATGTTACCCCATCCTTTAACCGGACCAAGTCCCCACCCCTATGTCTGAGACTGAATCTCTCTCTGTTCTTTTATTGTCTCTGTTTATAGCTGTCCAAACTGCTGGTAAGTTATGTAGTGTGTCAGTTGAACTAACATTGCAGTAGGTCACTCTTGTTCACATGTCCTCGTCTTTGCCTTGTGTGTAGACATGCTATAGTCAAAAAAAAAAAAAAAAGTTCATCCTAGTGTGTATTCATTCATGCCGGCTTTTCATGTTCTTTTTTTACATTTTATTTTGGTTTATTTGTCTCCATCTTGCGTAAAAAGCACATTTTGTGTGTAGTTTAAGTTGTGTTGTGTTGTTCAGCAAATGTCCCTTCTTTGGACCTGGGTGTGGCTTCCATCCTTCTATTTATTTGTTTATTTTCTCCATTGTCAGGGTCATCTTCAGACTCGCTCCACAGAAAAAGTGCACATCTTTTTTTTTTGTGCTTTTTGTCATTTTGAGAATCGATCTTGAGTTGTATTTATTTAAACATTAACATTTTGGTCCTTGTTATTGTTGCTAATACATTTTTATCATCAAACATGATTACATTTGTAATTAATCTTAGGGGTTACACTGTCCATATTTAATGCTGCACCTGAGAGAGAATGAGACTGAGGGCACCGCAAAATGCTTTGCTTTATTGCTTATGCCTTTAGTAAAAAAGCTAGTAGCGCATTTTTGTGAAGGAAGATGCTTTTGCAACACGTCTGTCTGCCTCCAGTAGTGTTTTTACAAGTAAGCTATAGAAGAAATATCATAGACACCATAGGTGTGCGTGGTACATGCGTGGTACATACAGTGCCCTCCAAAAGTATTGGAACAGTGAGGCCAATTCCTTTATTTTTGCTGTAGACTGAAAACATTTGGGCTTGACATCAAACGATGAATGTGAAACCAGAGATCAACGTTTCAGCTTTTATTTCCAGGTATTTACATCAGGATCTGATGCACAAATTAGAAAATATCACCTTTTTGTTCGAACCCACCCATTTGTCACGTGAGCAAAAGTATTGGAACATGTGACTGACAGGTGTGTTTTGTTGCCCAGGTGTGTCCTATTACATACATTATTCAATCAATAAATACCACTGAATGTCTACACTCAGGTTCAGATTGGGTAAGATAGGTTTTGTCTATGCAGACTGTATTCAGAGGTGAAAACAACATGAAAACCAGAGCGCTGTCTTTGGGTGAAAAACAAGCAATTGTGAGTCTTAGAGAAGATGGAAAATCAATCAGAGCCATTGCAGAAACATTGGCCATAGCCAGTACAACCATTTGGAATGTCCTGAAGAAGAAGAAAACTACTGGTGTACTAAGTAACAGACGTCGAACAGGTAGACCAAGGAAAACATCAGCAGTTGATGACAGAAACATTGTGAGAGCTGTAAAGAAAGACCCTAAAACAACTGTTAGTGAGATCAGCAACAACCTCCAGATGGCAGGAGTGAAGGTATCACTATCTACTGTTCGCAGAAGACTTCATGAACAAAAGTACAAGGGCTACACCAGAAGATGCAAACCACTCATTAGCAAGAAGAATAGGAAGGCCAGGCTGGAATTTGCCAAAAAGTACAGAGATGAACCTCAAAAATTCTGGGACAAAGTTTTATGGACTGATGAGACAAAGATTAACTTTTACCAAAGTGATGGAAAGGCTAAAGTTTGGAGAAAGAAAGGAACTGCTCATGATCCCAAACACACAAGCTCATCTGTGAAACACGGTGGAGGTAATGTCATGGCTTGGGCTTGCATGGCTTCTTCTGGGACGGGCTCATTAATCTTCATTGAGGATGTAACACATGATGGCAGCAGCAAAATGAACTCGGAAGTCTACAGAAACATTTTGTCTGCCAATTTAAGGAAAGATGCAACCAAACTGATTGGCAGAGCCTTCATCATGCAGCAAGATAACGACCCAAAACACACTGCCAAAACAACAAAGGAGTTCATCAGGGGCAAGAAATGGAAGGTATTAGACTGGCCAAGTCAATCTCCAGACTTAAACCCTATAGAGCATGCATTTTACCTGCTTAAGAGGAGACTGAAGGGAGGAACCCCACAAAACAAACAACAACTGAAAGAGGCTGCAGTGAAAGCCTGGGAAAGCATCAAAAAGGAAGAATGCAAAAGTTTGGTGACGTCAATGGGTCACAGACTTGCTGCAGTTATTGAAAGCAAAGGATTTGCAACTAAATATTAAGTCTTATTCACTTAAATATGTTTTAAGTATATCTGTTCCAATACTTTTGATCACATGACAAATGGGTGGATTCAAACAAAATGTGATATTTTCTTAGTTGTGCATCAGATCCTGATGTAAATACCTGGAAATAAAAGCTGAAACGTTGATCTCTGGTCTCACGTTCATTATTTGATGTCAAGCCCAAATGTTTTCAGTCTACAGCAAAAATAAAGGAATTCGCCTCACTGTTCCAATACTTTTGGAGGGCACTGTAGGTGTCTCATATCTCTCATAGGGTGTGTGCACGTTGTGGAACGACTTGAAAAAGACCCTCTTTTCCTTTTGAGTGTTACAAGCGCATTCTTTTGTCACAGACATGGTCCTTTGTCCCTCCACTTTTTGTCTGCCACTGGTGTCTTATGTTTGTAGACGCCAACATATTGTCCTGTCAAGTTATGGTGGTGTTTCAACTTTACCTCTTTTTCTTCCTTGTGTTCATACATACAAACAATTGGAGACTGCACACATCTGTTTTAGTCTTGTAGATAAGTTAATAGTTGTATACTTTCAAGTAGAAAATATGGCATACCATACCAGATTATTGGCATACAATTTCTTTGAGCTGAAAAAGTGTTTTTGTATTTCTGGCAATTGGGAAGTTTAGTATTTTCAACAATCAACATTCTTTCATTAAACCAAATAAGACTTCCATTGAAGTAACTGAATGGAAATAAAACATGTAAACTTAATACAACGACACACTTATAAATCCTAGGAGACTGATCCACCCCAACAGCTCACTCACTCAATTTTCCTCCGTAGTTCTCACATTCTCATGTGCTCTCTCTTTACCTTCCAATTTTGCTCCTTGCTATCAGAGCAAGCATCAGAAACACCAGGCCTTTGAGGCGGAACTGCATGCCAATGCAGACCGTATCCGGGGGGTCATTGACACAGGCAACGCCCTCATCCAGAGAGGCGCCTGCGCCGGAAGTGAGGATGCTGTCAAGGTGATCTATCCATTAGTCCTTTCGTTGCACGTAAATGGGTCAATTTGTATATTTATCCTGCTTATCACAAACAGCATCTGAAATGGATGATGAATTACTATTATTCCTGGAACTGAAAACAGACAACCTAACAAGTGTGTGTACCCCCAGGTACGCCTTAATGCACTGGACGAGCAGTGGCAGTTCCTGGTGAACAAGTCAGCAGAGAAGAGTCAGAAGCTGAAGGAGGCTAACAAGCAGCAGAACTTCAATACTGGTATCAAGGACTTTGACTTCTGGCTCTCTGAGGTAAAAAATGAATAATTCCTTTAAAGTTTACATAAATCAAACTACAGATGTAGAAAGATGTAAACATATGACTTCTGAACCTTCCATCTTCTAAATGCTTTTGTTCTGTAGGTGGAGGCCCTTCTTGCATCTGAGGATTATGGCAAGGATCTGGCTTCGGTCAACAACTTGCTGAAAAAACATCAGCTTCTGGAAGCAGACATATCTGCCCATGAAGTAATGAATCCTCACTGTACCAGATTAGTTTTAGTGCATGAAAACAAAACAGGAAAACATGCACATCGTACATGTTAAAACAATTCATAGGCCTTGGAATGTGGGTCAGACAGATTGGTCTTTTGGATTTTAAGAATGTTCAATCTGCCATCACCTGCATTTACAATTAGCCTCAGATGCTCACCACCTTACTTCTCCTCCCTCAGGATCGCTTAAAGGACCTGAACGGCCAGGCTGATAGCCTGATGGGCAGCAACGCCTTTGACACCACACAAGTAAAGGACAAGCGTGACGCCGTCAATGTCCGCTTCACCAAGATCAAGAGCATGGCAGCTGGACGCCGCGCCAAGCTGAACGAGTCGCACCGCCTGCACCAGTTCTTCAGGGACCTGGATGACGAAGAGTCTTGGATCAAGTAAGAAACCTTCAACGTGTAATATTTAACCCAGGGAAGGGTGCAAATGTGCCCTTAACAATATCTTAACAAACTCTTGGTGTCCATCTGACCCCAGAGAGAAGAAATTGCTAGTAAGTTCGGAGGACTATGGACGTGATTTGACTGGAGTGCAGAATCTGAGGAAGAAGCACAAGAGGCTGGAGGCTGAGTTGGGGGCCCATGAGCCGGCCATTCAGGTAAGAAAGATTGTGGAGAAAACTACAATTATGTAAACAGTAAATACACACGTATATTAAAGCATTCAATATATTGAAATGTCTACTGAGTTCTGAGTCAGGGATATGCATTTACATAGAATTAACATTTGCATGTTAATTAACATTGGAAAGCAATAGATGCTAAACACTAAGATTTTTTTTGTGTATAGGCTTTGCAGTCTAATTTGTCTTTTTTTTCCCTCTCCATCGGTAGTCTGTGCTGGATACAGGGAAGAAGCTGTCTGATGACAACACCATTGGCCAGGAGGAAATCCAGCAGAGGCTAGCTCAGTTTGTGGACCATTGGAAGGAGTTAAAGGACTTTGCTTCAGCTAGGTAAGACAGGACACTATGACTACTGTGTACACACACAGGAATAGCTATAACTAGGATGGTTTAATAATGAAACATTAACCATGTTGTGTAAATATTAACCACCTGTGCATGTTTGAATTTATGGTATAGGATAGGCTGATGAATGTTAATATTGGTGTCTATTACAGAGGACAGAGGTTGGAGGAATCGCTGGAATACCAGCAGTTTGTGGCGAATGTAGAAGAAGAGGAAGCCTGGATTAACGAGAAATTGAACTTGGTAGGAAGTGAAGACTATGGGGATACGCTGGCTGCTGTGCAGGTATGTAGTTCATAAGTCATAGACCGCAAAATGTCTTGGATTTATTTTTCTAAATTATTCTTGATTTGCTTCCTACATTCACTGGCCAGTTTATATAGATAACTTTGAATAGAATCCGTTGTTCTGTCATTCTCTCCAGGGCCTGTTGAAGAAGCATGAAGCATTTGAGACCGACTTCACCGTGCACAGGGATAGGGTGAACGATGTGTGCTCTAATGGGGATGAACTCATCAACAAGGTACAGTAGGGACAAATGCACATCTAGCTTTGAGACATATTTAACAGCAAATGTGAATTTCTTTTAGAAATTATCCCAGAAAAATCTATAGCCCAAAATGTTACTTACTTGCATGTGTGTCTTTCCGATAGAATAACCACCATGTGGACAACATTAGTGCCAAGATGAAGGCTCTGAGAAGCAAAGTGACTGAGCTGGAGGGAGCGGCGGCCCAAAGGAAGGCCAAGCTGGATGAGAACTCAGCTTTCCTGCAGTTTAACTGGAAAGCTGATGTGGTGGAGTCCTGGATCGGTGAGCGCTTTCATCAAGATTTTCATGAAAACACCCCAATTGTTGTTATTATTATAGACAATGTATTTACATGTATACATATTACAGTCTTTAAACATTCTGTCCTTAGACGGCAGGTCACAGATAGCTTCAGTGGTAACCCTAACACATTTGATATCTTGATTTATTAAAAGTTCAAACTGAACACAGGTAACGTTGTCACTGACTACTTGATGTTTGTCTCTAGGGGAGAAGGAGAACAGCCTGAAGACTGATGACTATGGCAGGGACCTGTCCTCTGTACAGACCCTCCTTACCAAACAGGTACACGATTGCCTTAATTTGGGAAACTCTTGACTGAACGTGCCATTTGTCACAAGCAGTAACTCTGGTTTACTGGTTACTTTCTAATTGGTTTAATAAAGCAATCCTGAGAACAAAAAACTTCAAAGTCAATTTGGAATTTCATCTACATAAAATATGGTAACAGTTGTTTATCCTCTGTGGGTCTACGAGGGATGACATTCTTACTTTCTTGTTGTTCATCATTATTCTCTTCTGGACATCAACAGGAGACATTTGATGCAGGCTTGCAGGCCTTCCAACAGGAGGGCATCACCAACATCACAGCCCTCAAGGATCAGCTGCTGGCTGCCAAGCACGTGCAGTCCAAGGCTATTGAAGCACGCCACGCTGCCCTTATGAAGCGTTGGAACCATCTGCTCTCCAACTCGACAGCCCGTAAGAAGAAGCTGTTGGAGGCCCAGGAGCACTTCCGGAAGGTATGAACGAAGTGTCATCGGACAAAAAAGTAATTTGCCCATCCAAATAAAGAACATTCTTACCTACACCACCTTTCTCTTTCCCCAAGGTGGAAGACCTGTTCCTTACCTTTGCCAAGAAAGCCTCAGCTTTCAACAGCTGGTTTGAGAATGCAGAGGAGGACCTGACGGACCCGGTGCGCTGCAATTCTCTGGAGGAGATCAAGGCCCTCCGTGAAGCCCACGAGGCCTTCCGCTCCTCGCTCAGCTCAGCACAGGCCGACTTCAACCAGTTGGCCGAGCTGGACCGACAGATCAAAAGCTACCAGGTGGTGTCCAACCCATACACCTGGTTCACTATGGAGGCCCTGGAGGAGACCTGGAGGAACCTTCAGAAGATTATCAAGGTCAGGAGAGAAAAAAAAACAGGAAGAAATTAGACAGTGAAGGTTTCAGGAAATATCTACTACTATTAGACAATTTCATGTAAAATGTGTGAATTGTACTGAAATTGGTACTGAATGCCAAAAAGTTATAAATAATAACAATCTTTAATCACAAGTTGTCTCCCTCTCTCATGCTCTCCTCTCTGTAGGAAAGAGAGCTGGAGCTGCAGAAGGAGCAGAGGAGGCAGGAGGAGAACGACAAGCTGCGTCAGGAGTTTGCGCAACACGCCAACGCATTCCACCAGTGGCTGCAGGAGACCAGGTAACGTCTTATAAAGACAGAGGGAAAATTGGCACCAACCTCTACTCTTCTGCCATAATACAGCAGAGTCCAAAGCCAAATGTCCTCATATATATATATTTATTTATTTTATGGACATGAGGGAGTATGTTACTACCATCCACCCAGCTTTTGATTACTGTGCTAGAGTCTGGGTGTGTGTTAAGCAAGAGAAAGCAGTAGACATAATGCCCCCTGCTTGGTGTAACATTTGTCTCTTTTTCCCTCCCCCTTCTCTTTACTGCTACCTCGATGATGCTTGGAAACACTTTAATCAGGACGTATCTTCTGGATGGGTAAATATCACTTTTCTATATTCATGTGTTTGCGAGTGTATGTGCGTGTGTGGATCTGACAGTCAGTGTTGTTAAGATATTGCAATCAGGTCTGTGATTCAAAATATTGAAATGGCATCACTCTACACCATTCAATGCAAGACATATTTATGAATAGCACATTTTGAGCTATACAAAACAAAAAGGTACCAAAAGCTTATAGATTAATGTTAAAAACATAACAAATGTAAAAAAAAAAAAAAAAAAAAACTTTGTCTTTCCTTCCTTTTTATGCCCTTTGTTTCTATTTCTTTTGATATACAATATCTGTAAACTAATATAATGCGATAAATTCCCTGTGTCTGTCTTCCCCTTCAATTTTGTTTGATTTGACTTCTGTCTTCCCCCCCCCCCCCCCCTTCCTTGTCTAATTAGAATAGCCTACCGTCGAGTTATCCAAGTTTATCAGTATGAAGTCGGTGATGATCTTTCTGGAAGGTTTTTCTTTCCCTTTTCCCTATTCTTCCTTACTCCCCCCCCCCCCCCCCCGCCCTTTCATGTGTGACCTCATGCACCAATCTAAAACACACCATTTTCGAAGTTGTGTGTTCATCAATGGTTTTTCTCAACTAACAGTCACCATAGTGTAGCACCCAATGACATCTTCTTGAACAGATTGGGCCATGTTTGCAGTAGTCTTAACATAGCATGGAATACCATGTGTACGTTAGCTTCTGTGATGTAAACTGATGGCGCATCTCAACTGCCACTCTGAACCGTGGTGTTTGGCCGCAGAAGTATCTGCCTTTGGTTTCTGCAACAAGAAATAGGCAGTTGGACGTGGGTGAACCTGGACAGAAACCTTTTAGACTTCTAATTTATTTTTTACAACATCAATCCTTTTCTTTTCCCTGTAACCTTCACCCTGGATTAAACATTAAGCCCACTAGTGTTACCGGCCAAAAGGAAGTTAGGGGACACTGGTGTGCAGTGGGAAAGCACCACTTAATTTGTAAAACACCATTACAGTAATTGCACAAACTAACTGAATGAAATGTAGGAATCCTGTGGTTTGTGTGTTTAGCTGTGGTCAAATCTAGTTTTAATGCAAGGAGCTAATTGACCATGACCATGACACAGACCATGGTTGGATTCACACATCCAGATGGGAAAAGAGTGTGTGTGGTTGAGTTTATTGATGGCCGCAGCTTGTTGTATGGCGTCTAAATAAAAATGATCTTTGCCTTTAACTAGTGTTTATGCAAATGTATTTGCAGGTCATGTATGGTAGAAGAGTCTGGAACTTTGGAGTCACAACTTGAGGCAACCAAGGTAAGATTGTGATTTAATAAATATTCATCATATATTTCATTAAATCAAAATTCTAGACAGGGAAATTACAGCTTGTCTACTCTGCAGAGGATACGTTGAGATTTTGCCTGGATTTCTATGTACTCCACTTGGCAAAAATGTAGATTCCATTGTCGATCAGGCTTAATGCTCCATGTTATATATGTCTGTGTAGCGTAAGCACCAGGAAATTAGGGCCATGCGTAGCCAGCTGAAGAAAATAGAAGACCTGGGGGCAGCCATGGAAGAGGCTCTGATCCTGGATAACAAGTACACTGAGCACAGCACAGTGGGCCTGGCCCAGCAGTGGGACCAGCTGGACCAGCTGGGCATGAGGATGCAGCACAACCTGGAGCAGCAGATCCAAGCCAGGTCAGAGAGACACTCATGCAAGCATCTAGTGTAACAAACATTCAGGGAAGAACTGTCGGCTACAGTACTATAGACATTATGAAACTGTAGATTGTCATGGTAGATGCAATGAAAGTACTATTGAAGAAGAAAAAAGACTATTCACTGAAATGTTTTCACAATTTCTTTCCCTAATTTAATTGTGTTTATTTGCTTTGTAGAAACACCACTGGAGTGACAGAGGAGGCCCTGAAAGAGTTCAGCATGATGTTCAAGTAAGTAGCCATCATTTATTGTCAGAGATTTGTCATTTTGAACATAGCAGCTGGGTCAGTGAAATCGAATGACCTTACTCTGGTAAATTTTTCTCCTTTTCTCCCAGGCACTTTGACAAGGAGAAGTCTGGCCGTTTGAACCACCAGGAGTTCAAATCATGTCTTCGCTCCCTGGGATATGACTTACCCATGGTGGAGGAGGGAGAGCCAGATCCAGAATTTGAGTCCATACTAGATACAGTGGATCCCAACAGGTCAACATGAACTCATAAAAGTTCCTTTGTATTATTATATAAAATTATTAGAAAGAGCACCAGAAAATGTTGTTTGGTTAGGCTCTAAACTATTTCCTTTTCTGTACAGGGATGGCAACGTGTCATTGCAGGAGTATATGGCCTTCATGATTAGCCGTGAAACTGAAAACGTCAAATCCAGCGAGGAGATCGAGAGCGCCTTCCGAGCCCTCAGTGCGGAAAACAAACCTTTTGTCACAAAGGAAGAGCTGTACCAGGTAACTTTCTTGTTCTATTATCTCCTTCTATGCCCACACAATTCCTTATCACTTCAACCGTTTGCATCCTTCCATTATCACAAGTATAGTCCATAAGTAAAATGAAAGTCAGTGGAATAAGACGCGTTCATAAATGTCAATAATGATTTATTCTTTTCCTTCTACTTTAAGAACTTGACCAAGGAACAGGCGGACTATTGCATCTCACACATGAAACCCTTCCTAGACAGCAAGGGGCGTGAGATGCCATCGGCCTTCGACTTTGTTGAATTCACCCGCTCACTTTTTGTCAATTGATCCTTCCTTGCCTGCCAGTGACTAATCGGGATGCGTTTGTCCCCCACACTCAATTACAAATACACGGCTGAAACTGCATGAATCTGACACTAGAATATAGTTTAGTTCAGTACCTACCTACTTATCCAAGTATTTCACTCTTTGTGCTTCAATGATAGCTTAGTGGTTAAGTCTGCATTTTAATGTGGTTATTTAGCTTGTGCTTTGCTGGATTTAAGAAACCTTATAGACACAGTAATGCTGTAACATCACCGTATAAACTGCAGTGCTTTAATAAACGCGACTGGTTATAACTGGAAATGGTTTATTCAGTGTGGTTTTATTACAAAGATAACTATATTACATTCCTTACTTAAATAAATAATGGTGTTAATAACTGACACAAAAGTAACAAGTGTCATTTAACAGATCAATGGGGAAACAAATGTTTTTAACATACAACACAAACATACTGAACCACAAATTATCACCAACTCTGATGTGATTTACTGTTCTTGTTTTAAAGGTGCAGTTTGTGCCTCATTCAGCCACTTCATTTGCCAGTTGCTCTAGCTTGGCAGTCTCTCTTGGCCCCTGCTCTGTTAGTTTAGTACTCAGGTGCCATATGTTGACACTGCCATCTGCATTGCCAACTGCCAGAAGGTGTGTCTGCCGAGTATTAAATTCCAGGCAGTAGACTGGTTGGCCGGCTGTGGTCTGGTCAATCGTGGCTGCTGGTTTCCAAGATCTCCTACCCAAATCAAATATCTGCACCAGACCTAGAAGGAAAAATATATCCTATTTCATGTATGGGCTATTTACCAATCATATCACAGTTAACATTTGACATGTATTCATTTAGCAGATGCTCTCATCCAAAGTGACATACAAATGGCGCTTATAGAAAACACAGCAGAAGAAAAGTGGTCAGACTCAAGAAACTATTTCCTTGCCTCATTACAAAGTACCATATCTCAGCTACCAGGAACTGTGGACATCAACACTAAACAACTATAACAACTTAGAAGTGGAGATTCTGACCAAAAGCAAAACATTTTCTCATCTGAAAGCAAACATTTGTCCCTGGTCCTTGTTTAATCCCTGCCATGCATGTGCAAATTGCCCTGGAGCTTGATACAGTGGAGAAGTGAGAATTCCGAAACTACAGCAGAGGTGTATCAAGTATTGGTATAAAGTGTTATCTAAACAGAATACATCCATAAATGATTATGTTTGTATTGGACTACCTTGTCCTGTGGCTGCAGCAAAGATGAGTGGCCTCGTTGGGGACCAGCGCACACCAAACACGTAGGATTCTGACACCTGCAGCGAGGCAAGGGGTTCAGCCTGGAGCAAAGAGTGGAGATGGGCCATGCCATCTGTGCCCCCCGTCAAAAACAGGTTCCTTTAGAGGGTGGGGGAATATCAGTTAATACTATAGATTCACAATCATTAAAGCTTCACAAACTCAGATCTAATATATGTTTATATTATTTGGGTGAAAATGTGTAGCAACAGGTGTAACAATTGTTATGGACAACAAACAAACAAAAATTCCTAATATTCAATGCACACCAAAGACTTAAGTGATCAGACTTGTATACATAATCCAATGGGAATACAGTGTTTTTACATTTGAGTGGAGGAATTAAGTATATATATTTTGAAGGAAAGAGCACAGGCCCTACTCACGTTTCCAAAACCCAACCCATTTTCATTTGAACAGTCAAGTTAGGAAAGATTACCTCAAGGACAATTGACACCTTACCTATGGAAAGGTGAGCAGTGTAAGGAATGGATGGGACCTCCTTGTTGGTTAAAAGCAAACTGGACTGGTGCTCGTAGTACTATGTTCTCGCAGTTTGAAGGTGTGGCAGCAGGGGTTTGGGCAGAGAAGGAACACTTAAGAACCAAACCGCCCTCTGAGCCAACCAGGAAAATGTCTGGGTCCCAGGGAGACAGGGCCACAGAGGTGACACCTACATTGCTGCTTCCTTTGGCCTATGGGTCACATGGAAGGACAAATTATGTTTACCAATGGGCCAAAGAACATACTCCTTTAAAACATGTTATATTTGCTTTCTCTACATCCACTTTCTGAGATGACTTTGGCCTTGAGACACCTGTTGTCGGACCAAGGCATAGCCTGCACTGAGCACCAGCTCCCCCTTTGCTGCATCCACACTCCACAGCAGGACCCTTCCCCCTGAGCCAGCACTCAGAACTACAAGTTCTCCTTTTTTCTGGCCCGGGACCCAACCAACCTGCAGAAAAAACAGATGCACTGCTTTTACACCAATTTAGACCAATACATTAAGATTTAATACGGTGGTCTTCAATAGTTTCCTTAAATGACTCAAAAAGGTAGTTTAGACTACAATTGGTGAATAATTTAATATACACCAATTAGTCTATGAAGAGCTTTTGTCTAAAATGGACATACCTGATAGACAGGCTCTCTATGAATGTTGGCGGACATTCCTGTTTGTGCCAATACAAGGTCCTGTGTCCGACTTGTGTCCCAGATAACAACCTCTCCACTGTAAAGACCCCCTGCAACAAATGACAGAATGTTAACAAAGGAATAAGATTACTGATTTATACATTTTCGAGTTAGAAAGTAATTTTTTTAAGTAAAGCTCTTCCATACTGAGGGGGAGAGGTATGCAGACAAATTGTTCAAACGGTTTTTAGCATAACTCAATTGACCGACATACCAGTAATGAGAGAGGGACGGGAGGGGTGAAATGACAGTGCCATGACGGGCCTTGCCACATCTATCACTGTGTCAGGCCGCCTGGGGTTGAGGCCTTTACGATCCAGGTTCCAGGTACAAATAAAAGACCTTTCTGTGATCCAGTCTCCATCATCAATGCTGTGGCAAAAGCACATTGTTGTCATCTCTACACTAGACTTTGTCATCATCAATATATATTCTTTGACTCTGGAGATGCATGGTGTATAATGAGTACATCTTTAACAGTGGCAAGTTTAAT
Organism: Hypomesus transpacificus; assembly: GCF_021917145.1. Classification (NCBI taxonomy): domain Eukaryota; kingdom Metazoa; phylum Chordata; class Actinopteri; order Osmeriformes; family Osmeridae; genus Hypomesus; species Hypomesus transpacificus. Next base: position 7,273,018 of record NC_061081.1, on the reverse strand, counting down.
TCTGCGCCATGATAACACTTTTAGCAGCAAAGCACAGTATAGCCTGAATAGAGAGCAAACTTACCGACCGAAGGCACATGCAATGACCGAACCTGTGCAATTCCAGGATATACTGGTAACATGCAGACCCCTCTCCTGGGCTTCAGGATATTGAAGGCGATGTAGGCATGAAACCTATACATTACAAGCATCATGTAAAAACAAGTTAAAAAAAAATATATATTTTGCCTTGTGCATTGAAACCCATTTGTAACCATTTTAAGAGGCTTTGCAAGCCCTCTCAATGATCTAGCAACCAAACCCAGGACCAGGTTGAAAGAAATAAAGCTGGTCTTCCAACATGGTTACTGGGGGATTGAGAATTAACTTACAAAGCCATTTGTGAAATTTTAGCCTGTGAAGGACTCATTGATCTTTCCTACCGTTTCATTCTGATCTTCCCAATTCACATCAAATCTATCAAATGCATGGCTCCTGGAATTTTTCTCCAACTCTTTGACAACCATGTCCTCAACACAATGGAGGAACTCCATCAACCCGGGGGACTCTGGTGTGTCACAATCATGGAGTTGCGTGAGGTGGTCAAATGGGTCAGTCTGGGTGTCACTTTCTGACACAGACAGAGACTGTATTTGGGCATCCGCAGTGTGTAGTGGTTGAGTTTGACATCCTCTCTGAAACCCAAATGAGAGTGGGTGACTTATTACATTTATATATTATGTTGTTAGCTATGTTACATGCATGCTTACAATTGGACTTTTCCTAGATTCAAGGCTATGCCTTCTGAGAATATGAATTCAGACCGATACTTTTAGAAGGGGAAGGTTCCCATGTACACAGTGGGCTCCATCATTGTCAAATGATAGAAGTTTGGAGCTAACAAGACTGATTATGTATTATGGTCAACCAGCCTTTCTATCTAGCACGTCACAAAATGATGGTGACACTCATGCTTGCCATTGGCATTGTTGTCATCATGTGAACATACCGAGTCCTGTGCAGACTGATGTGATTTCCTCCACAGTGAATCGACACCCACGGCATCAATTGTTTCATCTTTAAACATGGTTTTCGACAGCTAGCCAAGTACACACTTGACTCACATTCACTCTGTTTTCCCACTTTCTGTCGGCGAACTAATCATTAATGAACGCGTTAGCTGTCCTAACTAGAGCTAGCTAGATACTTTAGCTAGCTACTTAGATACTTAAGATATTCTATACTTAAGCTAGCTGCTGTACAAGCATCTAACATGGTAAAAGTAGTTACCCTTTCGTGCTAACTTAAAGATCCATCTTTTAGCTAGTGATTGAAGGTAACGTTAATCTGTTGTTAGTTCTGCATCACAGAAATCCACATTTTGTTCAGCATACACATTAAAAACTATACATCAAAGCAATGTTGGGATTTTCTCGATTTCACCTGCCTGGTTACAGTACCAATAGGTAATACTACCATGGCAACAGAGTTTTGTAGCTGCTCTGGTTTCTTCTGGGTAAGGTGGCAGAATGCAATCAACGTCAATGAAGTGCACCGTCGCCATCTATTGTTGGGGGGTGTAAAGCCGGTTGCCTCAAACATAAATGAATAAAACAGCTCTCTGGGCTAATGTGAAATATTCTCTTCTGTCTCTTGTCTCTTCTCTTGCGTCAGATATGACTATGGTACCACGCTGCCATAGACAGCCTATAGCCCCTTATTTTGATGAGAAACTTGCACAAAGCAGCACAAAACTTCATGGGATTAAATGTACACCATTGCTGTTTTAACTAATGATGCACAGCAGACTACATTAGCTCGTTTGTACAAATCTTCAGGTCATCCTCAATCCACAATATTTTATAATCTTATCTTTACTTATACAGTAGCCTACATATGTAGGCTATTGTCTTCACTATTACTGTAGGCCTACATTAAGAATACAAAATCTGTTTTAGACTTTACTTCACAACCAGTTTAAATTAAACAGCAACTTTCTTTTTAACCAAGAAAGTATGATTTACCAAAACTATGCAAACAGCGCTAAAAAGACTAAAAAGGCAATCTTACGTGTTGATTATGTCTATATGCCATTGTCAAGGGAGCATTTAGGTTACTGTAGGCATACATTTGTTAACTGGAGTTAATTAATTTCAATCAAATGATTTTTTTTCACTTGGCCTCAGAGTGATTTGTTCATTGTCTCACTTTAGTGCGCTGCGCCATAACCGTACCCATGATTGTTAACTCACAACGACTACGTTAGTGATTTGTACAATTATTAGGTTGTGTAGTATAATGATTATAGCTCCAACATGGACCATTTAGAAATATGGAATTTTTGATCGGTTTTGCAATGAGGTATTGCTGCTTGGCTGCAGTGCAGTTGGATATTTGGGGGATTTGTACGGCCTTTGGCGCCAATGTCACTCGCAAGCGTACGTTTTCAAGCATTGCAAGGGATGTACGAGAGCGAGCGGAATTTTCGATCGACTTTCGAAAAGCGCGTGCATTATTAAGAGGCGCGAGCATGCGCTACTGGCGGGGGGTGTGCATGTGCGCAACCTCTTTGGTTATACACTTCGGGTTAACCACGGCACACGTTGTATACACGCGAGCCATTTAAGGAGTAATAAACAATTCTCTTCCAAGAGAAGACTACAACAGGCAAAACCTACCCAGTTATCAAAATCTGTGTTTTTCAAAATCATGTCGGCCTCGGCGGCGAAAGTGAGTAGAAAGGAGAACTCGAATCATGACGGAGCGGACGAGACCTCCGGTAAGGAATGGCGGCCTCCTTGTTCAACGCCATTTTCACTTGTTAATCTTTCATTGTCTATGGACTAGATAGTATGCTACTCAAATGTTACCAACTTATCTGTCTCGTATTCGTTGGTTTGTCTAAGACGTTTCGGGTCACAATTATCAGGGTAGTGTACAGGACTTCCCTGATTGAAGATTTGATTAGCTTGCTAACGCTAATTCATAAGCTAGCTAGCTATCTTAGCAACACAACACAGCGTCCGAGGTAGGGAGCCATATTTGCCTGGGACTGGCTCGTACAAGTTCATTGTGCCACGCACGTTTAGCTTGCTAGCTATACAACACAAACTAAGTTCAACAGCTTGCATCCAAGATCAGTCTGCACGACATTTATAGTCTTTAATGGGTTATAATAATTGCTCTATAGCGTTATTTGTAGAATTAGGTACAGTACCTAGTTAAAGCAGTCTGAGATTTGGTATGCTAATGGTGCTATCTCGCTATGGCTTGCTAGCGGCATTCTGTACCTAGGCTAGCTAACAAGGTCCAGGCCGCCTTAAACATTGCCAAAGTGTGAATTTACAAGCTGGCCAACTAATTAGCAATATGAATTTATTCCAATTTTACATAACCTTTTTTCAGAAGCATTTATTATGTATTTTTTGCGGCTGCATGTTAAACTGGTAGTTTGTTATAAAAAGTAAATACCCCCCAGCGTGCCCCCCATTCATTCAGGCCAGGCGCCCCGAGACGCTTTAAAGACAGTTGTTGCCAGGAGGGTAGCTACTGTTATGTCTAAAGCAACGTGTGGTATGTATAATACTTTTTGTAAAAACTAAAATGTTGTTGTCTGCACTTTCCAGAAAAGGAGCAGCAAGAGGCTATTGAACACATTGATGAAGTACAGAATGAAATTGACAGGTAAACTTTATAATGTAATTACTTTAAAGAGCATTTTAGATATGTAATTAATTATAGCATGGTTCTAATGTTACATATCTCTCTGTCCTCTAGATTGAACGAACAGGCCAGTGAGGAAATTTTAAAAGTAGAGCAGAAGTACAATAAATTACGCCAGCCATTCTTTCAGAAGCGGTCCGAACTCATAGCAAAAATACCAAACTTCTGGGTCACAACATTTGTCAACCATCCACAAGGTAAATACTGATGCTCTTTTATAGCTATGGCACATGGTGCCCTTGAACTGTGTGTGTGTGTATATATATGTATATGTGTATTTAAGGAAGTTTAGGAAACTGTCGATCAATGTCTCATCATTTTAAATACATCTGTGTTTTTTTGTCTGAATAGAGACAATGGCAGATTTGTGCAATTGTAGGCAACACTTTAAAAGCCATCGAGTACATCCTGACATCACTTGCTTCCTTATTAATGTGCCTATTCACATTTAAAATTGTTTCTTTATTTTGTTGCCAACAGTTTCAGCTCTTCTTGGTGAGGAAGATGAGGAGGCACTTCATTACCTTTCCAGAGTGGAGGTTACCGAGTTTGAGGACATCAAGTCAGGCTATAGAATAGATTTTGTAAGTGTCTGGATTTAAAATACAACACTGCCACAAAAGTGATTTTCATAAATAATGAAATGGTGTAAACCTAACTTGTAATTCTTTTTGCAGTACTTTGACGAGAACCCATATTTTGAGAACAAAGTTCTTTCAAAAGAGTTTCACTTGAATGAGAGTGGGGACCCATCTTCAAAGTCAACTGAAATCAAATGGAAAGCTGGGAAGGTTTGTTTTTCCATTCACGTTGCATAGAAATTTTACAAAGGCATGTTTATTGGCTACTTCCAACCAAAAATGTTTTCCTTAAAATCTCCCCAAATTATTCCCAAATAAATTAAGTGTACCTCCACAACCATATGGACCTAAATAATTTAGTACCGGCAGAAAGCTTTAGATGTGTGATGTAAAGATCCAATATTCATTCATGCTGAGAACTAACTAATTAATAATATTTGTTTTCACTTTGTAATAATGGGTGGTTCTTGTGCGTAGAAGTTAATATATGTACCCGTACTCATGAAATTCTTCTATATTGTCCTGTCCAGGACCTGACAAAGCGTACAGCCCAAACACAGAATAAGGCTGGGAAAAAGAGGCAACATGAAGAACCAGAGAGCTTCTTCACCTGGTTTACGGATCACTCCGATGCAGGAGCAGATGAGCTTGGAGAAGTGATCAAGGACGATATCTGGCCCAACCCATTACAGTACTACTTGGTAAGAGTCTGTCAATAATTGCTTGCAATTCACTAATCATTTCAATGTTTAAAACAGTGGCTAGATGACACAAACCTATTTGAAGGCCAATAGGGGGTGCTCTAGGTGTAAGTGCCTGATTAACAGCCATGCACCACCCAGTTGGGTGCTCTATATTTGTAATGCAATGCTTTTTGATTATGTATAAAGCAATATGAAACACAAGCATCTCAATTTCTTCTAGGTCCCTGACATGGAAGATGATGGAGAGGGTGAGGATGATGATGACGATGAAGAGGGCTTGGAGGATATTGATGAGGAGGGTGATGAGGATGATGGTGAGGAAGATGAAGATGAAGATGGTGAAGATGGCGAGGTATGTTTCAGGTTTCTGTTATCTGGGAAGTGTGACAGGATACATGAATTAAGTTATTACAAATAATTTTCCCATCGTAATCCAAACACAGTAACCCATAATGGTAAAGACAAGTGTTTAGACAAGATTGTATTGGGACACAGATCTATCAAACGACTTGGATAATTAATAAATGAAAGATGTTTAAAACAGATATGACTGTTCCTAATGCTGGCTCTACAGTAAAATTGGACTTTGGTCATGGAGGTGACGATCCTGATGGTTACTCTAAGATGCAGAGGATCTTATTGAAATGTGATCCTCACTAAAAGGCAGTTTTAGTTTGCCAAAAAGCACCTAAAAGACTCAGACAAGGAAAAACATATGTAATAGGGTTGTACTTAAATGTTTGACTATTAGGAAATTTGTTTATTGGGCATGTATTCAGTTTTCAATTTTGGGATTACGGTATTCGTTTTAATAGTCAGCTGCAAAATAAATTGTCAGTGCCCCTGTCATCCATGGTCGTTAAAGGAAAGAGAACACGTTAAATTGAGCGATGACCAAACAAAGGCATTGTGCCAAAAATGCTATTTGAAACTACCACACCTACCACGGTGGTACAACCAGTACTAAACATCACCTATAGTACCAGGCTATTGCTTATCCCTGTGTAAAAAATAAAATCAGAGACTAGGCTATCTAGCAAACTTGGCTTAGAATGACTAATCTTGATTTTCCAGGCGCCATGATGAAGCAGCTTTTGTCCGCCGTGTAAACAGTAATGTTACACAAATGTGACTGCTTTGCTTTGTTGCAACTGATCCAAATATTTAAATATAACAAGGAGCAATGGGGTGACTTTTTGTTAAATTCAGGCTGTAAAACGCAATAGATTAGACAGCTAATAGATTAGACAGCTAGTAGCTGATGGATTTAGGAACTGGCGTTGGTTGCAAGGCGCTGCACTGTGGGTTCTTATATTCACTGTGGATTACTATTGAAGCCCTGAATTTCCTTGCTCCAACACACCTGATTCAAATGAATGGTTGCCACTAAGCTTATGCTTAGCTAGATAATGACCCATTCATTTGAATCTGGTGTTTTGAAGCAGGGAAATATCTAAAACATGCAGGACAGGAGTTCCTGAGGACCAGGGTTGACAACCACTGAGCTATAAGTACTCCATTAGGGGTATGAACATTTATGAAAATGTGCTATTTCAGTTTACGTTGTCTTTAAGGGGTATTGTGTAATGCCTCATTGCGATGAGAATAGCATTAAATCCATTTTAGAGTAAGACTTGAACAAAATGTAGAAAAGACAAAGTGGCCGTAATAATTGAATTAATACAGTGTTTATATACAGAGGTTGAAACGATCCAATTTGGGTCTGGAATGTATTCCCAAAGCCAAGATATTGTTTTAAGCCTTAATTGTTATTTTAATACTTTCAGGATGATGGCGAGGATGATTAAAAAAAGCAAGGACATACTCCAACCAATACTTTTTCCGGTTTTTACCCTATAATCATCCTCACCCTTGGGAGCAAGATTTATTTTTTATTTTTTCTATTTTGTGCCGTCTTCTCTTCTCCTGAAGCCTTTGCCTGTTTGTACCATGTCTCAAAATGATTTAATTTTCTGGACATGCCATCTGGACAAGTAGTCGCCATCTAGAGTCTCACCTGTCATTGAGTTACCACACATCTCCAAAGACCAATACAAGAAAAGATATTCATAATCTGCACGTCATTTTATGTAGACAAAAAGAACCTAGTGATTTACATGTAAGATATATAAATAAGGTTTCTGTTCAAGTTGTGAGTTGAATAAAAGAATAAGCCATGGTGCAGTGACAACTTAATCATAGCATCCCTAGCGCCCTTTTTATATAGACCATTCACAAAAAGGAGGAAGGGACTTTCAAGGGCCTAATAGAATTCACACTGGTTTTTGTTTGACTCTTCATACTAATGGAACTGATTGAAAGTGCTGGCTTGTTTCAGTCAACTATTGTAATTGTTTTGAGGTCAGACTGATACTGTTGTTGGTGGACAATGAAATGGTTTGTGGTGGGGAAAGTGGGCATTCAACACATCAGCATTTGGGTTTGTTGATTTGAATTTTCATTGTATTGTTTTACCCATGAGGTTTGAAATATACATTTTTAATAAAAACAAAACACAAAAAATTCCTTGTAATTTTAAGCTCTGCAAATAAACAAAATATGATGAGAGAACAAAGACCAAGTAGACTAATACAGAAGCTACATTGGTGTATTTCTCCACCTTTTCCACTGGATAACTGTTCACGTTAACATTTAAGTGTACCAGTTGCTTTGTTACAATAAATAAATGTATACACTTATGTTTGAAGTACTTTCTGAACAAGTGTATAATTTCAAGTCAAAATACTGAAATCAGTGTGTATGTGTGCAAGTTTTGTAGTGGGTTGATTATTGTGGTGGAACAATTTGCCTGAGAAGCTGTCATTTTGCAGGTGTCCATGTCAGGACCCATAAATGTGTGGAGCTGTGGCTGACACGGTTTGGATCAACGCCTCGAGATTGAAAAAAAAAAAAGAATTGCTGCCATATTTTGTGATGGATCCCTTTAAAGAATGTTATGGATGTTGTGAGAAATATCACAGCATGGAGCTGAGTTTCACTAAGCGCTTGAGCCACTAATCTTGCGAGCCGAAAGTGGGTAAAGATGACTCAGACTTTCCTTCAATTCCTTGCCACTGTAGCTGGACATCAGCAAAATATTTCTATCTTGTAAAAGTTTAAGGCTTTTAGTCAAGTTATATTGTAATAGCTGCTTTTAATGGCTACTTTTCATTTTCCAATGAGGTATAGGGCCCATAATGAATGAGCTATTCCGTATATGCCCAGCATGCTGATTTATTAAAGAAAATAAGAAAAAAACCTGATGGCAATGAGCCGTCAAACATTTGTGGTCAGGGGTGTGTAACTGATGATTCGGGCCTGCTCCTCGGACGGTTGTCGGTGTCGAAACGAACCGCAACGGTCATGACTGCATCATGGGCACTATAATTCCAGGAATTTCTGAATTGTGTGTCACCGATATCTTTATCGACTGCATCACGAGAACTGCACAAGTCTAGGTCAAGTATATATTGATGTTGCAATTACAGTGCCACCATGTGTTTGGTTCGATTTTTCACAATTGTCAGGAGTTAATTTCTTGTTCAAAATTGTAATATTCCAAACAAAAGATTTAATTTAAAAGTGGAAAAGATACAGATAAGATAGCAAAATAGTCTTAACAATTTTTAAAAGATAAAACCTTTGGGGACCCCGGGAGCTATAAGTCATTTTGAACCCTAAGAAATACAGCCTGAGAAAGATGAACTGCAGAAACCTTTTTCCCCCCAAAGGGGGCTTTTTTGAGTAGATTATAGTCATAAATTAAAAAAAAACGTTTTTTATTGCATTCAAGTTATATAAAATAACATTTTAATTGCTGAAGCTATAGCACACAAATCTTTACAATAACTACCCTTTTCTAGTTTAATTGTAATCTGGTTACAAAGTTACGGATTTTTGGTCATTACACAAGTGGAATAAGGACTGTAGCATTTATATAAACTGTTCAACCCTATTTGCACATACAAACCAAACAATACATGTTTTTATGTAAAAAGTTTTATGATCATTTTTTTTCCACAGAGAGCAACATTAAATTATACCATAATATATGTATAAAAGTGTGCCCTTTACTGTACTTTGAGACAAGCCGAGCTAGCCTTTTTGTGCTTGTGAATCCATTTGACCCGGACCAATGGTCCAGTGTGATCAGGATATGAATGGGTTGAGTTTAGGCTTGGCTTTCATGCTATCCCAAACAAACTAAAATGTGTATTTAATTAAGAAGCATTAATTAGGATAATTATTACAACAATGTTCACAAAAACTAGTCTGCAGTCACTGTTACCATTGAGCCATATTCTTGACTATTGTGATTAACACACAAAATATTCAAAGGTTATCAGGTTAGAGAGGGAGGTTGGGATGAAACTAAATGAATATATGCTTCTTGACATGCCTTTTTACCAACAGCACAAGTTCATATTTCCATACAGTAAAGTGCAAGGCTACCATGATCATTATCACATATAATAAAATAGTACCATTACTATCATAGTAATACAGGGAGGGTAACAGTGGCAGTTTCCCCCTGACTCTCCATGTCCTTGGAATGTAGGCTGAACAGGCTGAAGAACAGAAGAGGGACCCACAGAAATGATGCACCATTCACAATATGCTGATTGCATATCTCTTCACACAATTTTTACATTTAACTACCTTACTACACACATACTACAGACAATAACGTCTCTGTGCTGAAAGCTATTATTTTGTCTGTAAACATACAATATACACAGTGTAAAGTACACAAATATACACATTTTAAAACATGATTGCTTTCTTAATTTAGTCTAAGAATTCAAATTTCCTAGTAATGTAAAAATCTGCTTAGCAAATTGTCATTTGTGACCATAAGCTTGTAAGAGGGCAGTTTTTTCCCCATCTGCTTGCTCAATTACAATACACATCCATTATGGGTTCCATCAAGAATACATTAATTTAACCTTGGCAACATGCAGTAAAAATCTCAACAGACTTGCAGTTAACACTGACATGTACAGGGCAGCATAAGCTAAGGACAATATAGACATGCAAAGAAATACAACAAGCAGCAGAATTAACTTGCCAAAAAGGCTAGCAATAGTATACCGGTTACGGAATGCAAGGAGGGGTGTCAAATAAAGTAATTCCTAATGGTCTGAGGTTGGTTTCCCAAACTCCATCATTGAAGTAGGCTGTGTTTTTTGATTGATGGTATACCAGTTGAGCTGGAACAACAATAATAAATGGATGCGCTCTGCTGCGATACGTGTCAAGAACCAAACAAATAATTAAAAATTATTGGAGACTTAAGATAACTATAATGCATCCATAAAATATTCCTAAAATTTAAATGAAACATTAAAATATACTACCAATACCATAAACATTTTAGTGCATTAATGTATACCAAATATATCTATGGAGAAAAATATTTTTGAATACTTTGAAGAGTAGTCAGTGGCCAGATTAGCATGCAGTTTTCTATTGATATGTATGCTCTAAAAACAAAAAGTTAATAAACTACCTGAAAACTGAAAGGTTTTAAAGTCAAAGAGGATTTTGAATCATCCACAATATCTGTTGAGTTCCCATTAGCTGCTATAGCAACTAGCTTCAAATGTTTTCCAAGGAGGGTCTATTTCACTTCTGTGTGTAAGTCCATAGTTGTCGTTATACATAATTCCCAAAGTGTATTCTTAAAATCCATTAGTGTCCAACTTAAATAGTAAAATGTTAATTGGCAATGGACACCACGAATGGGATGAAAGCTAATCGAAGGCCAACTAAAAAAATGTTATTAAGCAGATGTCACAGTTTTTAAACATTCTTCTTACAAACCCCCTTCATGTGGCCAATAATTCACGTTCATAATATTTTCTATTCTGACACCTTCACATGTTAATTTCATCAGGAGTGACAATAACTCAATGTTTAAATTTAACATCTTAAATTGTTGACACCAAAATAAAACGTTTCCACCTATGTTGATGAAGCTTAGTAATGGTCAGGCTTACTTCAACAAAAAGCAGCAGCATAAAGTATTAAACCTTTTGGTTACAACGCACAGTGTTTTTACAAACAAACCTACCTCAACGGGAAGAATGTTTTCTTATAACACATACAACTGCTCAATGTTATCAACAAGCGTATTGAAAATATTGGCTGTATTTAACTTAATATATTTACTTTTGGGTACACTTTAATTTGAATGTGCTGGCCTCAGAATAGTATGCTTTCCACACGTGTGCTCAAATACCGCTGCATATGTTCCTGAGTATCTAAATTACATTTCAACTCATAAAAAAAGACAAAGAAAACTTTGGCAAATATTCACATTACTGTTCACCGTCAACAACTTCACTCAGCTTATGTAAATTACAAAGGCAAATAAGTGAAAAATGTAATGGTTAAGTGTGTGAAGTTGGAACACTCAGTTGGAACGGCTTACATAAGTGCACAAATTTAAAATGGACTTTGCATACATGTTTAGTCAGGTACTACAGTTTTTTTTTCCCCCATCATACCTTTGTATAACCAAAGTTATACTCCCTGGTATAAAAATGGAGCATGTTGTATAAAATAAGTATAAAGAATGGATCTTTTTTTCAAATCTAATCCTAAATAAATGCAAGCAGTCTTTTAGAACCTATTAACTAGTCCACCCATCATTACTTTGTTGCATGATTTAACCCTTAATTGAAACTAGATTCCTTCATTTTTGTATTTTAATTAGATTAAACAAGTGTGTCAACCATAATTTATTCACAATTAGCTCTCAATGGAGACTGATCAAGTGCTCTAAACTATCAACAATTACACTGAAAGTGATATTAAGTGTACCGCCCTCACAATCTTTCCTTAAATTCCATCTAAAATAACAAATTTCAAATAAATTAAAAATAACCCCCACAACTATGGGAGCCACAAGCATACAAATGGTGCCAAACAATAACACTATGAGAGTGTCACTGACAAAACAAATTAATAAATTATTCATTAAGCCAAATGACTGATTAAGTTTGAAAAATTACTTCTTAGTCTCAGCAACCAAAAATACCATTGGATCGATTAATTGATCAATTTTAGTGCAATCTCACCTTTCAGCATACTACCACATTCTGTGTTTGCAAGCGTGAGCTGAGATAATAAGTCAAGGAAGCGCACACAGGCAGTCAACTTTCTAAGGTTTAGACTCTAGAACGTAGCCTGTTGGTCACATAGTGTAATGATTGGAATTGTTTGAAAGAATCCACAGGTTCACTTGATACTATTACCAATTAATTGAGTGGATTTAGCAGGAAAGGGGAAAATATTCATTTCAATACTAATCCATATTTTCAAACATAGGAAAAAGATGTGGTTCTGTTTATTATTTGTTCTTTAGGAACATGTATGAGGACATATGAATGGTAAACAGCTGGGTCTACTCCTTTTGATAATATACAGCTTGCAGGGATGCATTGATTAGTGCCTTGTTGATATTTAAAAAGCTGGACTCACAGATGCACATACAAAATGATTTTGTCAGATTATTATTTTAAAGGTTTGTGTAAAAATTACATTTGTCATATTTCTTGGTATAATTTACTTTCGAATTACGTGTTTTTTGTTCCAACTTAATTCTTTTTTTTCTCCTTCAAATCTTGGGAAGCCTTGATTTTGAATGTTATGATAAACAAATAAAATAGATAAAATATACATACCATTGATGTAGAGCATTACCCTACAGTGTAAATGCATGTCTTTTTCAGTCCAGACATCTGGAATCATTACCGGCAGTGGTGGAAAAGTTCTAGGTCAATATATATATATATTTCTTTTTTTGGGGGAGGGTTATTCTGTTCTTGTGTGCCCTACATTGACTTGATAGCTGGACCATGTTGATTTCATTGCAAATATACAGTATGTATATTGAATGCTCAACCAGATTCATGTATTTCATATGTAGGTTAAAGAGTAAAAGAAACTGGATGAGCTCAACAAGCAATTAAATTACCTGTAATAGACAGTAAGGTGGCTTTTACAAATGTTAACATTTGTTTGCTATTATATAACCTATGAAATTGCTGACTAGTCCTTCTCACTTAGTTGTTCTCCTGCATGTCATTCCAGAAAAGATTTTGCACATCTAGCATGGCTGCCAGCTCGAGAACATGCTTCTGCAAAACACTACTCTCCACGGTCTCCTGTTTGGGTAGCTGTGGGTATGACTCTGGGAAGCTTCTGGATTCCTGTGAGAAGGGAAATGTGTGCAACTGTTACAGTGCAACTAGCTTTTCACCTAGCAATAAATATTTCTTGTAATAAAAATGTTCTATGCAGTAATTGCACAAAAAGTGAGTGATTTACCCGGAAGAGTTTGTGGAGTCTCAGTGTAGCTGAGCAGAACACAAAGCGAACCAGCAGTAATCGAAGGAACTCGTCTCCATAGAATTGTAGAAAGGCTTGGTCTATGAAAACATTTTCATTGAGATAATATTGAATATTAACCAAATGTTATCGGTTTGCGGATTAAAAAGTATTACAGCAGCTAAGACAGGAAACAACTTTTAATTAATATAATAATAAAAAACATTATACACCATATTTAAAGGCAGGGTATGCAATGTTGTTGAGAAGCACTTTTTGTCATATTTGCCGAAAGCAACTTCACATCTTGATAGCAACCAATATATTAAAGGTTTGACGGTAATATGAAATCATTCCGATATCTGTGGGCGTCGCAATACTGTAATAAACACGACCAATCATTAAGGGGTAGTCTGACTATTGATTGGACGGGCTACCAGTCTGTCTGTCTACCTACCTACCTGTGCGCACTCTGCCCCTCCACTCAATGCTCATTCCTGTAGTTTTGTGGGAGTGGCTTTGAAGGGAGGAGGTGGGATATTTTGGTTTGAATCGTGTCAAAAAGAAGCTAAAATAGCTAGCTTTGTGCAATTGGCCTACCCTGCCTTTAACCCTCTAAATTACAGGATAAAAGGGAGGAGAGTCTAGCAAAGACAGGAAAAAAGTATGCTTAAGCAACATAAATTATATCAAAGGGACCCTGGGATAGAGAAATGAGACTGAAAGTGGCTGGGAGCAAGACAGACATCTTGTGATGTTGCAGTTCACAGTCGACAAGACCAGTAAAAAATATGGCAGCCTTTGCATTTCCCACGTTGAGTGTAATGAGGTTTTGATTAACTGCATTTCCAAAACTTGCCATGTAAAGACTGCAAAAAATATATCAGTGTTCACTATTTTGTATCACCTCTCTACAGCTTAACCGTAAAGTAAGTCCACTGACAATTTAATAAGGCTTAATCATTACCAAAGTCAAGATGTGGTGGTGGAAAAAATCTATAATAATTAAGCAAATCAATGTTAAATTAAATACTTCAAACACATCTCACAAACTGTATTTAAATGTATGTATAAATGTATGTATACATGCATATATATATTTACACATGCATGAATAAAATAGCATTCACAAAGCTGGGAGATACCTATGGTTCGCGAGCGTGTCATCATCTGGCCAATGTCACGATACACCTTGCGGAGAAACTCTTGAGCCTTTTCCCACAATACTTGGCGCACATTGCTCAAGCCACACACTGACAAAAATGCCATTAGGGGGCAGTAAAGGAACAGCGTGAAAAGGCTTCCACGCTGGGATTGATCTGAAATAAAGGTAGCAGTTATGACTGTGAAGAACAGAAAAGTATCAAATGTGACAAATATTGTTTTATAAAAGTAAATATAACTAAACATGGTGTAGCATTATGTAACGCTACTTTGGCATGTCAGATCAGGTTATAGATACTGATTGTACATCTCATTGCTACAGCGGCACAACACATGAGAGCATGGAGCCTAATGTAGTCAAATAGGTCTGACGCACTTTTAATACTTCCTGAAGACACTAAGTTTAATATTGTATATACTGTATACATCCAAGAATGTTAATGTCTGATATCTGTCCTAAATAGGTTAAACATGCAAATATCAGTTTTTACACTGCAGACCTTAGGAAACCCCTCTTCTTCCCACTGCATGACACCTGACTGAAAACACCCTTTGATCCCCCTCACACTCCCCTAACTTCCCAACGTACTCTTAATATAAACTACCTCTCTGAGGCCCTTATGTTCTAGTCACAGTGTTTTGTAATTTCCCTTAACTTTATTTAGATCAGCTAACATGGTATTTATTTAGATGAGAAAACTGACTGATATATGGCTTAATAATGTACCTTGTATACCCTTAGGATAGGCTGTGGGAGATAGCAGGCACACCAGCGGCTGGCCAAAGAGATTTGAGAAATTCTGTAAGAAAAGATTGTGTCACGCCACATCTTCTTCTTCACATTGCTTGAATTTAACAATATTACTTTGATTACATTTTCAAAATTACATCATAGTGACGGGTGAAGACACATTAAGGTTCCTTTTTCCTTGGGAATGTATACAGTCAAAAAGTTGAAATCATCTTTTTGTATGTGGATAAAAACTCTCAGAATCCTTCTCAGCATAATCAAAACTGAATGGGGCCTATTCATGCAACTATATGCAAACGTCACCACTGCAAGCTGTAGGACTTGGGAGTAGTAGCAAGACAGACATAAATATATATTTATGTTGGATATTTAATGCATTTATTAGTCATTAATATTTTTGACTAAATAACATTATGCTATTGTTAGTTGATTACTATTCTCAGAAATTATTGGATCTTTGCTACCAAGGTTGTGACCATATCTACACAATATGGCCAATAGTATATGGACCTTGCTTTGTGCATGAGGCATTTTCAAGCCGAAACAGTAAATAGCTTTCTCCAAATGCTCTTTAGCATTAATATGTCCAGCAGTATAACTAAGGGATTTTCATCCAAATCCATGAAAAACTGCCCAAATTGGTAATTGGCTTAATAATATCTCCAAGCAGAAAGCGACAAAATAAATTTGGGATCAATTCTAATGCCATCTGTAATTACCAAAAACAGTGCCCAACCTCTCTAAGGCTCTTGTGACTGAATAGGCACACATTCACAATCCAAAATCTTGTAGACAGCCTTCCCAGAAGAGTGGCAGCTGTTATAACACCATACGGGGGGCAAGTCCATTTAAATGCTCATGGTTTTGGAATGGGATGTCCAACCAACTCATATAAGGTGTGATGGTCTGGTGTTTATACTTTTGTCCATATGGTGTATGGCAGGATTCTCCAATCCTGGTCCTTGAGGGCAGCTGTCCTGTATGTTTTAGATGTTTCCCTGCTCCAGCACACCTGATACAAATGAATGGTCATTACCCGGCTTCCACAGAGCTTGATAACAACCCATTCATTTGAAACAGGTGTGCTGGAGCAGGGAATATCTAAAACCTACAGGACAGCTGCCCTCAAGGACCAGGATTAGAGAACCCTGGTGTATGGGATTGAACCTTCTCAAATTATTATTACATACTTTGACATATGGTCAATAAAAAAAAAAAAAAGTAAATCAATGTAACAAACCTTATAGGCTGTGCTGTTGGAAGAGTCCACTATGACAAACAGCGGCTTCCGGGTGAAAGGGAACAAGTCTCCGGGGTGAAGGCTTGGGCACATTGCAAACAGAAAATACATAAAAACTTTGCAAATTTAAGTTATTCATATAAAACAATACATATTTGTAAGGACATGTATAATATGTATACTCAGTTGGTCCTAAAATAACTGCAAGATAGCTAAACGCTGTATTGACTAACTCATTCTTACCAGTGCATTTCTTTCTGGGCATTGTTTCTTTTCTGCTGTGTCTCCCCATTCACCACATCTCGATTTGTGTTAGTAAGAACTCCTCCAAAGTCATATGGCCCTATGAAAAAATGGAAGTTCAAGTCATCAAACCAAGAGAACATTTTAAGACAATGACCCTGATCTCATTAATATAATCACACATGGCAAAATACTATTCTTATGTGACTACCACTTCCAGCATGACTACCTATTCATCATATGAGTGGCAAAATGAATGATTTGACTAAGGTGTGTCATTCATACAGCACATATTAGCTAATGCCTGTGTTTTCTTCAAAAATACATATGACATAATTTATAACAAAAACAAGGCTCAAGGCCCTACATACCCTCATAATCTGAGCGTCCTGTAGGAAAGACTCCAGTGGCTGAGATATAGACAAGCAGCACACTGTTTGCTGGTAATTCCTACAAAATACCATAATTTAAATTAGAATTCAGACAATTTCCCTATATATATATATATATATATATATACACTGATCAGATCAAATGATGACACCAAAATAACATATATATACACTGATCAGATCAAATAAATGATGAAATTGAGATTTGACAAAATAAATTTATCGAAAATGAGCAGACGAAGTGTCTCATTAGAAACAGACCTTAAAAGAGGCAGACAGGAAAGTGTATAGCTGGCTGAATGTCGGCTTGTACAGTAAATACTTGTGAGGATTTTCTCTCTTAGCTGGCTTCTCACTAGGTTCCTATAAAGAAATACAAATACATATAATTTGTAAACTTTTACATTTAGTCATTTAGCAGACGCTCTTATCCAGAGCGACTTACAGTAAGTACAGGGATATTCTCCCCGAAGCAAGTAGGGTGAAGTGCCTTGCCCAAGGACACAACGTCATTTGACACGGCTGGGAATCGAACTGGCAACCTTCAGATTACTAGCCCGACTCCCTCACTGCCCAGCCAACTGACTTTTCCACAAAGGAATGTATTTTTTTGCAGCTTGAATACCTTAAAGTTCTACAATCAATTTATAGTGTTGTTCTGTTAGCAACCCAGCATTTCATCCATAAAAAAACGTTTGAAAGCAGCTGATTCATTTGCCCGCGAAGAGAGCAAACAAAATGTCCGTATTTTCCTTACTACGAACTCTGGTGCGTTAAGCGCTTAATTTCATTTCATTACAAATGCCTTTGTTAATCACATTTGTTCATTAACTAAACTTAATTCACTGAAGTTATCATACAGCCTCCTATCTCTAGTACATAGAAAGTCCAAGTGCTTCGTGAAACGTATCGTGCGAGCTGAACATGGCTGAAAAAGATCCATCGCAAAACCGGTGGCAAATTATTTTTGGGAAATGCTTATCCAACAACATCAAACGTGTCACTCCACTCCATTGGATTTAAAAAACAACACCTGCAAAATATGAACTTTATGCCCAGTTCTTGAGATAATCGTGGAAACTCGCTGCCCTAAAATCCCATTCAAAAAAATTCACAGACACACACACACACTCCTGGCATTATTAGAGAGATGAAAGACACTCATGGTGTGTTACACTTACCAATGACCCTGTTTTAGTTGTTTGAATAGCCAGATTGACCGGTTCCCGTTCTAAAGCTTGAAGCATGCGAAACATGTCGATAGTTAGCTCACTGAATTTCACCTACCAAAAAAAAAAATTATAAAAAAGAATTGGAGAGAAACAGGTTTAGAATGTTAAATATTTTGGAAATGTGATGGGTTTTTATTGTATTTCTAAACAATGCCTTATTATTTGAGCAAGAAAAACATTTTAAGCAAATTTCAGTCAGGTTTGAGAGCAGGTCAAAGCAGCAACCTGATTTGTCCCAATTACATTAGATCAAATCAAACTTGGATGAAAGATCACCAAGCTGCCTTATTAATTTACTTATCCAAAGGTTTATATACTTTTATTTACTAGCCATATACCATGGGGTTGTGGCAGACAATGAAAACCAAAAATAAATGTTTGGTTTGAAATGTACTATTACATTACAAGTGTACTTTCCCAATACCAGATGGGAACAGTTACAGAATAAATCAAACAACAAACTTGAGACAATAAGAAAGACGGTTTCAAATGGGATAGAAACAGATCAAACCACACAAAAGACAAAATAGAGTGTTCACAGTACTGCTACAATCTTTCAATAAATCACAATAAGTTAATACCTGGTTGTTACAGTTGCCAACGATAAGCGCATCTGCCAGGATAAGTTGCCCAACAACCATTCCCTGTTCCAATGCTGGCACACCACCCTCCTGCAGTCGATTGGTGGTCACGGCAACAGAATTTTCATTGTTTAGGACCATCACTGGGTCTGCCTGCTCAAATAATACAGGACAACAACACATAACACACGGTAGGCATTCCTGCATGAGTGTGAAATAAATGTAGACATTTATATTTGACAGGAAAGTGCAATGAGATGGTTCCTTTCTTTTTAAAGACCATCCTGAATTTAGGTCAGAACTCATCTTGACTCTTTTTTTGCGTTGTACTGTTCCACTTTGGGTGGGTAATGATGTAATGACTATATACACGGCACAGAAAAAGTTTGCATGTCCCAGACATTAGGCATTAATATCAACAAAGGACAACTTTGAATGCATTATTAGCTTATAAAACCTTTTTTTAATTGACAAAGTTATTTAAGGATCTGACCTCCACAAAAGCTGCAACCTCTTGTAAAACAAGATTCCATTCTAACTGATCTTCAGTATTGAATCTCTGAGTGTAGTCTTCTATTTCCTCTGACAGCTCCTACAAAAGAAAACACAAGACATTATAAATATGGTAAAATATGCGTGTATAGAGTTTGTGTGTGCCTCAAGATTATGTCCAGATGTTTGAAAAAATTGAATTAAATTGCGAACTATATTAAGTGTAGGTTAGTGTTAAGAAAAGATGGTTAAACACTAATTTCCTTAGCATTAAGTGTTGATTAAACAATGAATCATGTATATCTTAAATTCATAATTTAAAAAATGGGTCATATTAAAGCCTTCATTGACTACATTTGCATGAATTTTGACTTTAACTTTGAAGATTCCATTTAACCTTATTTCAACACATACACAACTATTGTTGCCATTAATGGCAGGTAAAAGTTAACCCCTAATCTACACTTGACTCTTTATATTCCTTATCATAGAAGCACAACTTTTTGTTCATAAAAACGGTTCCATACCTTGACCAAAACTTTCACAAGGTCCATCTTGTTCAGCAGTAAACAGACGACTATGTAGCGAGCATAATATCGAAGCTTTTTCACTACCAACTCTGGCCTAACATGGAGGGGAGAAGGGGTGTGGTGGGGTGGATGAAATAAAGCAGGACACAGTTAACTAGGGGAAAGGGGGAATTTGATTAACCACTGCCCTTAAGATTACAAAAGTTAAATTAATTTAATATATTTTTTATTTATTTACACAATCAAATATGTATTGATTACACTGAACACTACAGTAGGTCAGTCAAATAGCTAGGCTACTTACGGTAAATAGCCACCTACTAAGCAAAAACATATACCTACATTACTCGTATTGCCCATACAGCAATGCCAGCTAAATGAGCCAAGGAAACAATAGTGCCTTTCCATACATTTCTAAAACAAGACAACTTTACTTCTACTACTTACCTATCTTCTTTGTTAACCTGATAGTAGTAGGAACGCTGTCGGATGGCAGAGTAGAATGAAAATGCTTCATTCAGGTAACTTGTCTCTGAGGTACGAAGGCTGTAACAAAGAAACTGAAATAAAAGGGCTTGCTTTGTCTCTGACACTTTTTAACACATCAATATCATCATTGGTTTCATTTACCTATCAAAAGGACAGTCATGTTGTACTCTGCCAGTCATTGTTATGACTCTCAAGATAAATTAATTGTGAGTAAAATACCATGATACGAGTTTGAAAATACTTGCACACATCAACAGAAGATTTTCCAACTGAAAGGCTTCAACAATCCAATTCTGCTCTGCCCAAGCCTGGCAGTTAGTGTGTTTTTGAGGTCAACCAGTAGGAAAATCCATTCTTTACGAGTTCATTTATTCACGACCACACCTTTCACTTAGATAAATGAGTACATAAAACTTTATGTTAAAATAATTCAAATTGTTACAGTCTACGGCATTTGACATCAATTTCTTAAAACACTAGAATACATCTAAAACTACTGTAGAGGGGAATTTAAGTCATTTACTGCATCCTAATTATATGTATTTTACATGTGGTAAATCAGCCAAGCCATTTCTATGCATTTGGACCCGGACACTACAATCTTGTGGTGTATGGTGACAGTATAAACAATGATAATACATTATAAAGCTTACTAATAGTGATAGTAAAGCTGCCCAATTTTGGATGCAACCTCTCCAATCTGCCATCTCTTCAGGCCATATCGATTGTCCAGCACCTGCCTGCACTCAAAAAAGTAAGCACTGTTTAGCCATAACTATGCAAACATTTGACTTTGATATTTTTTAAATTTATATTAACTACTGAAAGGATCATTCAGAAAGAACATTTTTTTTTTGAACACTGGCTTTTCTTCCCTTGACTCACTTGTCTGACCCCAGCAGTACAATACGCTCAAAAGACAATTTAGTGTCACCTAACGTACAGGCCTGTAAGATTGGCTGAAGCCTTCCATCATAAAGATTTCACACAAACAACAGTGGACACTATCTTAACTGCATACTAGGTTTGGAATATTCTGCATTGATGCTAAACCAACTATAAGGTGTTCGCAAAATGTATTCAAGCAAGGTATTAATATGTATTCAACTGACCTGTGCTGCTGTTGAAATTTCCACAGTTTTGTATAGACGTCAAAGGTGCGCCCAAAGTAGGACTGCCACTGCTTATGTCCGTACTGTGGAAGGTCTCTATTTTAACAGAAGATAGTACCAAATCATCAATTAATTAGTCAAGGGACTGCAGCAAAACCACTAAATCTGACTACATAAATAGATGTTGATGCAAACATGGCAGTAAAAAAAAACAAAAAAAACATGTAAGACCTAAACTAGCAGAAAACCTGACCTCAGCCCATTGAAGAGTTGTTTAGACTTGTCCAGCAGGTAGCAAAAGTCTGTAACTGTCTTCCTTTCACCTGATGGAATGTCATCTTCAGCCCCAGCTCCAGTCATGGCACTTATTTTTCCACACCTTAACAAGATATTATTGCTGCATAAATGCTGACCTTAACATTGTGCGTTCTTAAATATTGTATGTTCTAATAGTCATTCATAATTTCACTAATTAAATAAAACGTAATTTTTGAATTAGAAAGAAATTGGGATCGGTTGCGTTCAGCAAAATGTAAATAGGTAAATTTCCTAACTTTAATATGAGAGGCTCCAGTTTCTAGTAGGTCAATGGTGTTAAATAGGAAAAGGAGCCAGAAGACACAACTGAGTGAGTAACTAGCTACTAGCACATGGATTCTCAAATATGTAAAATTATTTGAAAGTGACGGGATGGTTGATCTTCAGTAATTAATGGTATCTTAGTTATGTCAAATGTAGGCTGGTTCAAATTGTATATGTCAATTCAAGTGGATATGTTCCACATCGTTGCAATAATCAAGCGAGTCCACAGCCAGAAGATGCTCCAAGCGGGTTGTGCACATCATCACTGCCTGGCTTGTCTAGGCTAGCATGCCCAACTCAACACAATTCCATTGTGTGGCGCTTAACACTAGTTTCTAGTATCGCTTTTTAGACGCAGCTAGCTTCTAGCATGCTTAAGACAGTCATCCAGTTAACGTTATAAATACATAGGCAGCAATCGATCTTACCAGAATTGTCCCCCAGCTAACAGACACAAAACAGCTGTTTAATGATGCCCTGCTGCGACGACCCTTATCCTCTAGTCGAAAATGTTAGCTAGCTTGCTAGCCAATGCTTAGTTTCTCCAGCATTTCCGTCAAGGCTAGCTACCGACTTTCTCGATTTACTGGGTGACAGTCCTGTTGTATGCAACTGTTTGGCTGTCAATCTGGGGATAAAGTCCCGCTTTTAATCAATGGGAATGCAGATGTCGCTCACTTCTCTGATTAGCTTGATAGAACTGCTGCATCTCGCAGCTACTACTACACTAGGTCACAACAGCATCCAGTCGCAGGGTAGCCGCGAGAGCGAGCACAGCATACCTTGCTGCATCTGGATTCGAATTTCAAAATAAAGGTCATACAGCGCCGGAGTCCTTAAAGGTGCAGTGGGGGATTTTGTGAAACGACTGCACAGTGCATATGTTGGTCTACAGCACAAACACAGATTCCTGTAACTATAGATACTGCCCAGTACCTGGGATGTAGGTGACACACATATTGCTGGAATTATAGATAGTGCTCGTGATGCAGTTGGTGAGCAAGAGAAGGCATTGGCGGAAATCCCGGGGTGATACAACCCAACAATCCTAGGCAAAATATGATTTGTCCCCCAAATAGTATGTCATGTGTTACAACATTACTTTCTGTGTGTCCCCTCAAATATTACTCTTCAGATAAATTCATGTTACTGTCCCACCCAAAGTATATATGAGATTTTCACCCCTGAGAGTAGGCTAAATTTGTAAAATCATTGTTCATGTTGAATGCCTGTTTGTGGATCACTATATCCATGCCTCAAGAAACCGACCAAGGAGGCTTAAGTGGTAGGAATAATGTTCTTGTCCTGTACCTGTTGTGGATTGTTTCAACAGCCAAATGTTTTATTTGGTAGATGATTTCATCCATAAAACCTACTGGGGTGTTGAGCTTGCTACTTCTTGATGTGCTCATGTGGACAGAACAAAATGTTAGGGTCATCAAACAAAACAGAAAAATTATGTACATTTAAGTTTTACAAATACAAAATAATATAAGGGAATGGGTTCGCAATTTACAAATGTCCTGCAGCAATGGAAGTCACTTAAACCATGTAAATTGATTAAATAACAATTCCTTCAGTGTCCAAACTTTTGTTGATTTATTACAAACTCAGCATTAAAGCAGTGTTGAAACTGACTGTGTTACAACACCCTCTTAATGCTCACTCCAAGTTAATAATCACAACAAAGCAGCTGGTTTGTAGCTTAGTGGATTTCTTATTTGAGCTCTCTCTCCACAGGTCTTAACTAAATAGGGGTACCACAAACAAACAAATCAGGGTTACCACAAACAAATTAATGTCAGGATATACGTATTGACATAATACAAATTAAAAGGTACATTGAGTTTTAAGTATTTTATTTTCAATTGGTAAGTAATTGGCAGTCTAAAATAATAAGATAAGGATAACTAAGACATAAAATTGTGTATAAAACCTTTACAACCCACATGCCAAAAACTGTGCCCTGCCCCTCAAATGTTTTCCTTTTAATATTGAAATAAAAGGAAACGGGATAGAGTAAAATCTCACTTAAGTTATTACAAGTGGAACAATGGATGTTGGGGTGCAATTCTCCACAGATAAGTTAAAATATTTTTCTGCCAGCAACAAAAAACATTTGTTTCTAGATGTTTATGCTTTTCCTACGTACAGGCCAACATTAACTGGATCTTAAAATATTATATTATTAAGGACTGAATTGCTTATACTGAAAATCTTAAGTGGTATACCAGATGCACAACCATTCACAAAATGATGCATTTTGTCATTTTGTATATGGTGGTATTTTGACATGGGAACAGAAAATGACCAACAACTTTTTTTTTCTTCTAAATTTGTGAAAACTCATTCGGATTATTTTTTTAAATGAGATTCAGCCAGACTGGATATTTTTTTCATAAGTATGTTATAGAAATTTCTAAAGAATTATAAATAAAATTTGGAGGAGGTAACGGCCATGATCAAAGAGAGATCCAGTCAACTAAAACACTCATTCCATGAATGAATATATAGGTATAAACAGATTTACCAAAGACAAAGTTAAGATTTCTCCAGAACATCAGATATGGCTCACAACACGTTCCTACTTACAAAACTTGCTGGAAGTCTGCAACTGAAAGGTTCTGGGATACGACTGTTTAGACTTAAACTGTATGGAGCAAATACCATGTTAGATGGTCGTGGGGGGCAGGGAACACCTTCTGGGAAAACAAATTATCTTAAAACTACAGGAAGTAAGGTGTTGTTGTTCGGGGTGGAATAACCCGCTCCGAGTCTGGAACAGCACGGAAAAGCTTGGGCTCTCGTGTATTCACATCCTTGAAGACCATGATTGATGCTATGTTTCCACAGCGGTAGCAGTAGTTGGGTGCCGACCACACAGTCACCAGCTTCTCATCAAACATGAACTTGTAACCCTCATGGACCAGCTGATGTGCACGACAAATCAGCTTGAGATTGTTGATGTGAACAAACTGAAAAGAAAAAAAAGTAATCAGAGCTATAATTTAGTGCCTCTGATAATCCCAAGGATGGTTTTAAATCTATTTTGGAAACAGGGGTTTAACACATTTTTTAAAGGGACCGAGGCCCAAATTCAATTGTTCCTTAAAATTGGAAATTGGAAAAACAGTCAAATTCATGGCGTTTACCTCATTAGTAACTTTGGCACCAAAAAGCCATCCTGCCCCTCGTGGACTGATAGCCCAGGTGTCAACATCCTCTGGGTCTGACCACACAAGGTCACAGAAGGCCCCTTTGTGGGGGATTTCTTGGTTGCGCTCAATAGTGCGGATCTGGTCCAGGGTCTTGATGTCGGGCGAAAGGCCGCCGTGCACACAGAGTACCTGCTCATCGATCAACTGTGAATACAAGCTAAAGTTAATTACCCATTTTGAAAACCTTAAGTGTCGGTAGTTAAATTATGTATATTAAAAAAGATAATGTAAGAGTTTCTGGGAAAGTAAATGATTGGTTTTACTCACAGCAGCAACAGTTAGCATGTCAAACACTTTTGTGCAGTATCTCCATGCATTGGCATTTCCATATTTAGTTTGGCACTCATCTGGAAAATGGAAACAAATATAAACATTCATACTGACTATGTTCCCTCTATTTTTAGCATAAATATGCTGCAAGAAATTCACAAATCCATGTACTTGTAATAAACATTTTCATCAAATGAAAAACACATACTGTAATAGCACATGCACACTGTACATGACACTGGGCAAAGTTGAATAATCTAGGGTTAATGAATAGAAATCTATGTACAGGTCTCATCAGTTCAATGACAACTGATATGTTTTAGCCATTCAAGCTTTTGGAGCGGTAAATTAGAAGTAACTAATACATATTCAAGTCCATTGTATTTGGAAGATATTGTATTTTTACCATAAAACCCATACACTTGTGTAATCTGTCTGCTTTCATGATTCCCTCTCAGAAGTGTGATGCGATCTGGCCACTTCGCTTTTAAGGCTAGCAGATGTGTAAATGTTTCCAAACTGTAGTATCCTCTATCAACAAAGTCTCCCTGGGGAAAATAAATGAACATACATATGATTTATTTCAGCCAACTGCGGCACAATCAGATAAGCAGAGAAATGCTTTATATTTAATAAAATGTAAGATGGCAGTGATACAATCCAATATAAATAAAGGCTGCTCTACCTACAGTGTATTACAAACAGATCTATTATAATATATCTATATTATAACCAATTGTTTAACTCACCATGAAAATGTAATTTGTGTCTGGAACTTGTCCACCAGTTCTGAAGAGCTCACATAGGTCATAAAACTGAGAACAATAAGCAGAAAGTTAAGTGTTTTTGACAGATGCATGTATCACATGTCAGAATACTAAAATTCTAAAAGACACTATGAACTTATTTGGTGGTGGAAGTACGAGATCTTCCAAAAATGTGTAAGAGAGAGGTAAACAAGTAAAATAACGCAACCAATTCGAACGAGATCTTACCTGACCATGGATGTCTCCACAAACAGTGACAGGAGTGGTGACTGGTTGAACATTTGATTCCTCTAGTAGCAAGTCACACACATAGTCACATAATCTCTGCAACATTAGGAACATGAAGTCAATTTACAAAATCGTTTAAAAGCTAATCTTACAAAACTACTTGGCAAATTTGTGTACCGTAAGTTTTGGATTAAATCAATCTAACAGCGTTTGGTATGCACTGGATATGTCTGATTTAGCGAGCAAGTCCGTAGTTCACCAATGACTTGATGTTAATAATTGCCCTCAGCTAATACTAGCGTTTAATTAGCTACTTTGCTCGTTAGTTAGTAGATATTCAGCAAGGATGGTTCAATTCAAGAGAGACTCATTAACTAAAATAGCTGCTCTAACTAGCCTAAACAGCTAGTAAGCTTGCTAATAGCTAATGGCTACCCTGCCTTGTCTGTTTGTAATGTTTCCTTCAACTGTTAGCTTCTGAATGACCTAGCTACTTTTAGCACAACTATTATTTGCTACAATTATTGTTCAATACAATTAATCACAATATGTACACTCATTAAAACTTACCTTCAAGTCGTTTTCTGGTAAATATTTGCACTGTCTTGCAATCTCCACATATTTATCTAAATCTAACGGCGCCATGTTGTGAACAACATGTAGGACGGGAGAAGCCAGTAAAAGATTCTCATTTCCGGTTGATTTCTTCAGTATTAACATAAACAAGTTGAACTTGAAAATTAACTAATCTTTCTTTCCCAAAGATACAAGAATATGAACAAGATAATTGAATACTACTATGTAAACATAATGACTCATTTCAGAAAATTGCTAAAATAATAAGAACGTTTAGGTTCAACTTGTGAGGCTTGGCAACCAACCAGGCCTACAGTTTTTTTTGTTTGTTTATTACCAAATGTGGGTCTGTTTATTTATTGTTCACTAGGACATATGTTTTCAACTGGTCAGATAATAAACCCATAGATTTTAAAAAGAATGGACGACGCGTCTCCGCTTCCTATCACTGCACAAAAATGAAGCCAAAATATCCTGGATACGGGTGCTGCCATCTTGCGCTTGGGATGTTACTTGGGGCTAGAGTCTGCGCAGTTGTGATCGGGTGGTGGAGCCGCGGTATCGAGGTCCTACCAGCCACCAGGGAGCGATCGCGATGTTTTGGCTTCACATTTGAGGAGTTGTCATGCGCCCATTCTTTTTTACAGGACCCACATTTGTAATTGGTAATTGTCACGACCCCAAAATAATTTCATTTCGGAACCATTATATGCTTAATTTGTTCTACAAAACAATAAGTGCAGTAGGCTAATCGACAATGTCTGAAATGCACACAGAGACACACCTGCAGGTAGACAGAAAACACTAGGGGGGCTAATTACAACATTAGGCAGTGCTGTTTCAGGGATTGGAAATGGATGACTATAGTCCACAAAGCACTTATTTTGGAAAATAATATAATTGACCTACTTTGTAAATGTAAAACATGTGGGTAAAACGTTTTTTTAAATGCTTTTGTAGACTGTGTTGTAAGGGAATAAATGATTACTCCCTGTGTGACTCAGTTTGTTCACAATTGCTGTTTTATTTCCAGTTTGCCGCTCATCTGCAGGTTCCCCTTGATAAACTGAAACTCTCAAATGATTTCCATGGGTAAACAAACATTAAATGAAATGTATTTTTTTTAAATGTGTGATGAACTTCCTTGAGATGTGTTATATTTGACCTATACCTTTACACCCTCTACCATGTACTTATTTACAATTCTTTAAAATAATATTTGTCCTCTCTTTGATGCACTTACATTACATTTAGTAGACACTCTTATCCAGAGTGACTTACAGTAAGTACATGGACATACCCCCGAGGCAAGTAGGGTGAAGTGCCTTGCCCAAAGACAGACCGTCATTTGGCATGGCCGGAATCAAACTGACAACCTTCTGATTACTAGCCTGATTCCCTGACCGCTAAGCCATCTGACCTCCACTTGCCTTACTGTTCTGTCTCCAATGAATAGATCCCTACATCCTCTTTTGGCTCCAGTTGATCCTCTTTCTGCTCCAGTCCACTTTTGTTTATTAAAACAATCAATAAAATAATAAACCATGGTGACTAAATACATTTGATACATTTCAGTCAACCAATATAACAGGTTACAATGATCCCTTCAGACATAGGGCATGCCAGATGCTGGGCCACCCCAGGTGCCTTCTGAGATAATTACAGACATTCTATGGAAGGTGCAAATAATGATGTTGATAAAATCAGTCAAATGTTATAACACATCTAAAAACAAGAAAAATACACCCCTTAGATTCTCTGTGTGTGGCTATACGCCATTTAATACAATAGGAGAAACTAAGCCATGAGTGTCACGGCCACAGCCGTGTCCCCCTGTTGTTTTTGATTTTGCCCTGCCCTAGTGTTTCCCTGTCATTGTCTTCACCTGTGTCTCGTTCTCATTAGCGTCATTGTGTCCACCTGTGTGCCATTTGGTTCTGTATTTAGGTTCCTGTTTTGTGTCCAGTCTTTGTCTTGTCCTTATGACCTGTGTCATGTGAGTACCCTTTCTGTGTTCCTGTCTTTTTCCGGTAATAAACCCTTTGTTTTCGAAATGGCTGCGTACTCTCGTGCATTTGGGTCTTACCCCACCTCACACTGTGAAAATGATATGCCTTAGTAAGACACCGGTAACCCTTAACCTAATTTTTTTTATCCATCATCCCAAATTCACACACTTACAGGAACTGACACAGTGAAACTGACAACAGATTTTTTTTTCTCTCTTCATGATAAATCAGTCTGGAGCATAGGGTGTTATACAGTGTGCAATATCAGCGCAGATTGTAGTGTGTTTGCAGAACAGTAGTATAATACCAGTGCTATCCTTGAAGATTTGCTTAGATTGTCAACATGACTTTTGTACATTACAATAAATAAATCAACTACTTCTTTAAGGCAAGGTAGGTAATGTTTTTGAGAAGC
This sequence comes from Hypomesus transpacificus, assembly GCF_021917145.1. NCBI lineage: Eukaryota > Metazoa > Chordata > Actinopteri > Osmeriformes > Osmeridae > Hypomesus > Hypomesus transpacificus. The sequence continues at coordinate 7,243,406 of NC_061081.1, read as the reverse complement.
ACTTTGTGTCATTTGCTGAAATAAACTTGACATCCTGATAGCAATCAATACATCAAATGCTCTGACTGTAAAATAAAATAAATCTGCTAACAGTGGCTGTCGCAGGACTGTAATAAACTAAGAATCATTGCTTTGGAACAAATGCAATGATTGGACTGAACAGGCTACTTACCTTTGAACCTATCTACCTGCATGCTCTCTGCCTGTGTATCAATGCAGAAGTCAGGCAGCGTGTTTGTGTTTTAGGGGAGTGGCTTTGAAGAGAGAGGGTGGAATATTTTGGGTTGGATACTTTCAAACTCAAACCAAAATAGCTGGTTTGGCAAAACGTACCTACCCTGCCTTTAACATACAGAATACCTGTACAAAAAGTTACAGCAGCAGCCATTCAAATGTCTTCATTGGTTTTAAAATCAACGAAATTGTACTTTGTGCAAAAAAAACATTAAAGGCATTACTTTATAAAACATTAAACGCCATAATCACATCAAATAAGTGTGTATTTCCTAAGCATCCAATGACAGTGGGTGCATCATTTTGTACTCAGCAGCAATGTGCTTCAGTTGCCTGCTCCTTGTATTGGCATACTGACACTCATTAACAAAATAAATAGATAGAAAAACATAGTTCATAAGCTGCGTTTTTGTCAACTCTCCAGTGACATTCAGTTTGGATCCCTGCTTTCTTCCTTGTAAATTAAAACAATTCTCAAGCAGGAATATTAATGTCACTGGATATTCCCCCCATGATGTTTATATAGAAGCCGTGGTCTTGAATGATTATCGACCAAGATCCACACTACTTCAGTTATACTGAGTCCATGTTCATATGCTCTCTAAGTAGCTGAGAAGGGCAAGATGGGCAGAAAGAGGGCAGAACAGACAACAGATCTGTCCCTTTCAGATGACAAGGAGCATATTTAACAGTCCACACTAGAGGATGGAGAGAGAATGAATTAGTTTTCTACAACATACTTTAAATACAAATTAATTGTTTACAAGCTAAAATAGTTTAAGACCAAAAGACAGATTTCTTCTTCGTAAATTCAGTAGATCCAGAAATTCTGTCAAAAACCTCAACTCTCTCTACCCCCTATTTGGGTGGAGAGAGTGCAAACTTTTCCTCCCATATATTATAATCAACTGTGCCTGGAGAAAGTGAACATGGTTTTCTTGATGGAGTCAACCAGTACTTACAGTGTGGAGAACCAAGGGCATGTTATGCTACACAAGCCCGTCATACAGCGATAGTGCTTGGACAATGGAGGGGTCTGCTTTGGAGCCTTCCTGGAATTCCTGCAGAGTCAGCATACCATCTGCATTCTGACAAAAGACATACACATTTTAATTTTTTGTTTAGATACTGACTACGGGTGCCTTTGGAAAGTATTCAGTATTGTCGTATTTTCTTGCATTAATCTACACGGAACACCCCAAAATATTGTTATTATTGTTTGTTGACTGCATGTATATATACCCTAAATCTGGTAACTCTGGGCCAAATCATCAAATTTTTTATATACATTTTAATTACATTTGGCATGCTGATTTGGTCAAGTAAGAATCCCATGGAACCAAAATGTCAGCCGTTTCGGATACCTATAAAGGGAGATGTAGTTTATATTAACGTGTAAGAACCTTGAGTCATGGGTATCCCTCTACTAGCTTTGAACAACTAGATTTTAGCATTTTTTCCTCCCAGCTTCTCTGATATATTAAATGGAGGGATCTGCAATCTTAAGGTCTCTCCATACATATTCTATGGGGTTCAAGTCTGACCTTTGGCTGAGCCACTAAAGGACCTTTAGACAAATAAACCAAGGACTTAATGTAGTGGATTATTACATTAATATCAGTTTTACTCTCAAAACGTAACACTGTGTTCCAAATCAGTAGAAGAGTATTGAGAGCCAGATCCTTTATCTCAGAACAGAAAAACCTTCCCACCAGATCAGCACAACTGCTTCGAGTTGCTTGGTATGTATTCCTAACTGATCTACTTGTGTTCCTACCATGTTTGTGTTTCTCTACCTTGTCCATTAATGCAAAGATACGGTCCACTCTTTTCTCAGGTGTGTTTTCCTCCTCTGGCAACTCCACTGTGTTTCCCTGAGGAGTGCACGCAAACCCAGATGCACAAATAAAGACATACTGTATGTGGCCCACAATGACCAATTCTTCACAAGATATTACCATTTGTTTTTTTGTTGTTAAATAGCACTTGGAAGACTGATTTCACTCATTTGAGGGGCAGGAAATAAGAGGAAAGACGTACCACCATTTGGTAGATTGCATCTACAATGTTCAGCATCTCGTCTCGCGTTATGTAGCCATCATTGTCCAGATCGTAAAGCTTGAAGGCCCCTGTGGGAACCGGAAAAGCAGCACATGGGAAAACGTCTTTACATTTGTTTTTACATTCACATAAACAGACAAGACATGTTTCATACATCTCTGTGATATTACATCTCTGCACAGCAGTTACTCAAACACTGTGAAGCCCAAAAGGAAATGTATAACAGTATGTTTGTGTGTGTGTAATTTAAACACCTTAGTCAGTTATGTTAGGAAATGTAATTGTTATTTCCATTTGTAAAAATAATAATAACTTTACTCGTAAAACCCACACCACTAACTCTGTGTAGTGACACAGTGTAGTGTTTTTGCTTATTAAACCAATTCAAAATAAGGCAATTTGCTATTTTTTTTTAACCTATAATCACATCCAAGGAATTCACAACAACCCACGCCATGAATAAATTCAAATGTACAAAGGTATCCTGACTGAGAGGTGAACAAAATAGTGGGTGGACTAAGGTCACGTAGTGGATTATATGGTGTTCTCTTACATCGTAGTTTTTCATCCAGTGTGCCCCTGGAAGTAACTGACAGTGCCTGAATGAATTCTGAGAATTCAATACGCCCATCCTGCAGAGAAATATACAATGTAGAACACGATGGAGACAAAGTGTTGAGAGAGTCAAAGAAAAGTACAGTAAAGAAATAAAGGGCAGAAATAAAAGGGAAAAAGTTGTAAGAACAAAAAATAAGAATAAGACAATATGAGACAAGTGGGGAGACAAGAAAGTAGTGTGATATTGCATTTCCATTAATTTCATGAATAGCACTAGACAAAGGTGGTGTCCATTATATACATCAAAACAGTTTGGACAAACATAGCCATACACTTGCACATACTTGCACAAACACACACAACCACAGACAAGACCTAAACTATACTTGGACATAGTCTGTTACCTTATTCTCATCAAAGACATTGAAGACAAAGGTGGCAAACTTGGTTGGGTCACCAAAGGGGAAGAATTGTTTATAAATCTTTTGGAAGCCAGCTGAGTCTAGCTGACCACTGGGGCAGTCTTTGATGAAGCCTTTATACCTGTGAAGAAATCATTCAGGTAAAAAGAGTTGTGGAAAGTGGAAAACAGGGGAAGGAAAAGAAAGAGATGCAGAGCAATAGAGAAGATGTAAAAGTGGTCTACGTATATTGTACATCAATCACCTTTAGTTTGAAGTCACTCCCTGGTCCCCTGTCTGCCTGCCTGCCTGTACCTTTAGCCTGCCTGACCTGCTTGTCACACCTCCCTGCCCTGTCAACCCAATGTCAACCCAACCTGCCCTACCTATCCCGTTGGCCTACCTGCACTGTCTGCCTCGTCTGACCAGCCCTTTTCTCCTGCCTTGCCCGCCTCTCAACAACCCCTGATCCTTCATTAAACACCCCCTTCATTTGAACCCTTCGTCATAAGTTGCGTTTCTCCTGCATTTGGGTTAATGCAAAGACACTTTTAACCACTTCAATAGTCTTGACTGTGTATTACCATCAGCTTTTGGAATGGCCGAAAGCCACTGGCGACACATGGACTTCGCCCCAGTCTGAGGCTGTGTGTACTAATGGAGTTTTTTAAATGAATCTCTCAATATTTGTCTCCATTCATCCTTCGCTCAGTCCTGACCAGTCTCCCTGCCCCTACTCCTAAGATGAAACCCTAAAGCACGATGTTGCCACCACCATGCTCCATCGTGGGGATAGTTTATGTGAGGGCACGAGGAGGCTATGGTTTAGGCCAGAAGAGTGCTTGGCCATTTAGTAAAATGTTCTATGCCAGAGATATTCCTACCCCTAAGTGAGTTTAAACTTTATATAGGAGGATCTAAATCTACTGCTGCATCCATTATTACTACAGTACGAACTGTGTAAAGTCTTTAGAGCACTACCGTCTTAGGTCTTAATTTCTTTACAAACAGTCAAACATCACTCATCTGCTTTGTACATTTATCCTGCACTACACTCACTGTGCAATGCAAAAGCCATGTTAATGCACAGTACAACAAGCCAAGCAAATAGTTCCATGTTCTAATGCACACCAGCCACCAATTTGAATTGTGATCTTAATGTTTGTTGTGAAGGGCACAGTTTATGCACTGTCTACATTTTTACTTGTGGTGGTAACAGCTATGAAAGCTGTTGAAAACAGTTCAACAGTGACAATTTGTGCGCCTGCAATTTTTTCTATTTCCATCCAAGATCTTGTGGAGAAAATACAAAGTGTTGTGTTCGGTGTCCATGGCAACAGAAGACTCAAATAGAAGGTTGCTGGAACAAATAGTGTAAATATTTCTGCATGGTATTTTATTGAGATAAATAAGGTGGAAGGAACCTCGAAAGGAAAGATGATTAAATTTGAACTGTTTACATCTGTCACCAGACTCAAAGACACATGGGTAGAATATTCAACATTTATTATGTAGAAAGATTATAGCACAATGGGCTGGAAAGAATTAGCTTGATGAAAGAATTATGAAAACTTACCATTGTTGTACCTCTTTTTCAGTGACTGTAGAGACAACAGAAAAGGATTAGTGTTAGGATTATAAAGCCTGTTCATCAGCTTGTGGATACTGATGTTTCCGGTATAATTTGCTTCTGTGTTTAAGAACCTGGTCATGTTGGCAACAATTTATGTCCCTCTCCCAGAACTTTTGGTTAAAAGCATGTTTACAGTTTGTCCTGTACTCTAGCATCTCTCACATGGAGTACATTGGGAAATCTTGCGATTCTGCTTAGCCCTGCTAAATAGGTCTAGGGAACACATTACACTGGATCCAAGACAGTTTCTTCCCTCTTGAGTGCTCTATATGAGGTGTTTACAGATGAGGAAACCCTGTTCTCTATCTCTAATACATATCCACTACAAATTCACGTCTCCATTTGAGAGTGGGCTGTGAGCCCTATGCACCCTCAATCAGCCACGTGTGGATGGTCTTCCCCTTCCCTGTTCAAGGGTTGGAGGGGAAAAGGGGATTAGCTTTCATAAGGGAGAGCAGATAGGGGTCTCATACAATAAGAAGGACAGGCAGATAATAAGAAATAAGGCTAGATAAGCTACAATGTGATGGGAAAATAAATGAGGAATGGAAAATGAAGCAAAAGACCACAGATAGAGAGTGAAATGAGAAGAATGAAGAGGAAAGAGGACCGTAATTACATATCACACTTCTCAGTCAAAGAGAAGCGATTACAGACTGGGAGGGAATGCTTGGAGACAATGGCAGAAAAAAGCAATGGTTTCCCTGTAACCAAATGACAATCACCCTTGCATACTTCTACCAAAGGTCACTATTGAGAAATGAGTTACTGTATATTATAAATCAAATGGATGGCTCTACATAAATGTCTAATAATTTGTATTTTATTAACAATTACTCTGAATATTTGGTGTCAAGGCAACAGAGCAAAACCCCATCTAAAAGCATCTAATCATTTTGAGGAAGCTATGATTAAGATAAATGTGTAAGCCATAGCCTCACTCACCATATCACTACGAAGGCAACTAATGGATTGACTACTGGCTGAAGGTTTTGATATTCCTCCAAACTAAGGAGTCCTTTTCATCTGTTCTCACTCGCCAGCAAGCATCACTAGCACACACCCATAATTAGGATACACTTTGTGAATCCCACTGTGAGAGCAGGAAACTAGCCCCAGTGAAACCCTCTCTTTCCCTCTGCAGGGGGTGTTCATCCAGATACACGCTATCACACACCCAACTCCCCTCATATGGTGGTGAATGTCAGTTGTTTCCCACATGTACACTTATATTACATTCTGCTTATAAATAATACATACTTTCTAGTGAATTGGTAAACTAATGGGAAAAAGTTCACTATGTCAAGCAATGCAGTCACTCATGTCTAAAACTGTCTCATAATTGATGTCATTATCTTAAGTACACTTGGATCAACTACATATCGGTATGTAATTCTGACAAACTGACCAGCTGACCAGCTTCCAATGACTGGCACCTGTCTTTAGTGTGTACCCAATATGTTCAATTGTGAGTCTAATATAGTTTTACTACAGACAAGAACAAGCCCTCCATGACCAATAATATTAAGTGTGTTCACATGAGGGGACAGCTGATTGCTACAAACGTGGTTGAAGGACAGGGGCAAAATTGAAGAGGAAGACAAATGTGGACGTTTATTTGACTCTGGCAATGGATCTGCAATTCAAATGACAATGCACTGTGGCACAAATGGCAATTCAATGTGCAAAGTGACAGTGCAATACAAAATTATGTTTGAATACACCGTGGAAGTTCATTAAACTATTGTTTCTCATAAAATAAGGCATCATATTAAAAAATATAAATCATGAGAAAAATCTAGCTTTAGAGATGTTGAAGAAAATAATTTTGTGATTTAGGGTAATAGATACATGCTGATGGCTTGGGTAAGGTAATTTGAAAATGGCGTGAGAGGACAATAAAGTTAATTTGTTTAAGCTTTTAGTTTTATTGCTGGAACATGTATAGTTGAGATGAGGCCATCGCAATGTTTGTTGAACTTGTCTTACATGAAAGTCTACTTTTGTGATGAATAGTGTTTCAAACGATTACAGAAGAAAACAGAATCGTTATGACAGAAAATAAATGGATATTAATAATTGGTCTTTGAATTTTTCAAATAGTGAGAGGTGAATAGAACACATACATTTTACCGTTTGCAATCTTGAGCAGAACTGGCTACATCATTCAGCATGTGGCAGGTTTTACTTCTGCATGCAATTTCTGTTTGGATGGAGACTGGGCAAAGCAACCTATTTAATTTGGGAAGGCTCAATGATTTATTTATTTTCCATCAAGCCAAATCTATCGCTTAATTGATAAACTTCTCAGTGATGTGCTTCAAACTGGTGTCTTCAATCACACAGTTGTATGTTATGTTTACAATATGTTTGTGTCTTGATATTCTTTGGCTAATTGATATTAAGATATTAGGAATTTCACACTACAACATGTCAATGATATTATAATGCGGTTGTCTTCAGAAATGTATTTCTGATCAACCTCATTGGAACTTGTGACTAAATTCCAAATTTCCACTTATCCTGTTGATAAAATGGGGGTGTGTTCTACCTGTGGTTACAAGATTCACTAACAACTGCAATTCAAGGGAATAGAAAGAGAGAGAACTTACAGTAGGTCTTCCTGGTCAGTTCCTCCACAACCTCAGGCTTGAGTTTGCTGTTAGACTTCCCCATGGCTCCCAAGTAGCCACGGTGGTATAAGCTTCCGCCACAACCCTCAAAACACTTGAGATGTTTTAGCACTCATTCTAAATGCATGGAAAAATGTAATGGGCACTTGCTCCTTAGATGGCAGTCAAAGTAGGACAGGAAGTTACGTTACGATAAAAAGATAAAATCAAAGACAGGACGTTAAAAGGGTAGAAATACGATTACATAGCAGGACCGGCCCCTCCTTGGGTAGAAAGACTGCAGCGAGCAAGCGATAAGCAAGGCTGTCTGGGGAGAGAAAGAGAGGGGGCTGTCACCCACTCTGTTGTGTCCCTCCTGCTTCCTGTGATCCTGCTTTGCCACCACCGCTGCAGGACCTGAAACTCCCTATAGAGAACAGAGATGCTTTTTGGGGGGGGGGGGGGGGTTTAGGCCCAGTGATATCTCTCATGCCCTGAAGATTTTCCAGCGTCAGGCTAGGGACAAATGGAGGGATTGGGCTGGCACAAAGAGAATGTTTCCTGTCTGCCTCACTGCTCTGAAAGAGGGTGGGAGTGTGTCTGAAAGACGTGTTGATACTGTTGTCCCTGGCAACGTGAACCACTCCCCCTCTTTACTGGCTTTTGCTCTTCTCTGTTTCTCTCCTCTACATAGAAATATACAGCTGATCTACTCAAAGAAGATTAATGCCTTATTTTCATGCACTTAAAACAGGGCTTTTCTAGGGTCCAGCCAACTAGCATTTGCATATGTTAAAATCCCTTCAGACAAAGCATGTGAAAGTGCTCATGAATATTAGGAAATTGGCAGAAGATGTGACTGACTCTTATTGGAGTGAACACAGGCTCCAGTTTTTCCTCTGAGGTACTGGAACAGTGATGAGTCACTGCTCCAGTTGTCCAGAAACAGCCCTTTCTGAGATGGGGCTGGGTGACCACCACAGAGCCAGAGACCTGGGAAATGTCAGGGGTTGATCCTGTGGATGAACTGCTTGAAGTGCAAGTTTACCTTACCACAGCATGAGAAACTTTCCAAAGCACCATCACTCTGTCTAATGCAATGGGCAGGCCGGTCAGTACATTTCAAGTTTTGTAGAGTGGGTCAGTGAGGTTGGCAGTGGCATTGTTCACAAAGTGGAGAGCTCTCAACTAAAGGAGAAAGTGGTAATGTGAAAACAGCATTATTATTTTTTTATCCCAGCTAGTTACATTTTCTTCATAAGGACAATTGATTAATTTCACAGCATTAACAGCATTGTAGTACCTGAGTTATATCCACTTAAATCAAGCAGCAGAGAATTGTCTGTATATTTTCTGCAGGTGTCCACCCACATGTCAGAGCCTGTCTCATTTCCAGAAAAATTCCATACACAAATGACCAAATTATTGTAATTTTTCCAGGAGTGTTAGACAGTACCCATGATACACTGGTGCAGTCTGTGGTCTCATAATCTGGGCCTCTGAAATTATAAACATATCAAGGATAATAGAGGAATTTCTCAGCTCAATTGTTTCATAATAAATTGTCTCTTTACCTTCAGTATACATTATCTTTTCATAAAAACATTATATTCAGCATTATGGGTTATGTTAATTTAGGTCCAGGAGTATATACAGCAGATGCATTGCATTACCCTTAACCTTAATCAAAACGAGAGAAAAGGCAGACAAACAGGGTGAAAAGCCACTTTATGAACACAGTATTTTCACATTAATGTATTCTGTCATTGATCTTAACGGAAACTTAAGGTGCTATTGAATATGAAGACGTGTAACACAACCCTGATAAAAATTCAAAAAGAATGCAGCTGTCTTAAAAATTAAATGCAAAGAAAAAGCTTATTGGGTCAAGCACATCTGGCCTATGCACAACCTGCCATAACAGCAGCATAACTGTCAAATTGGTTAATTTGTTGTCTATATAGGTTGTGCAGTTATCTACAAAACAACACTGCACTCTACTCTTTCTCTGACTCATGCCTCTGCTTTGGAAATGCTGATGGTAATTACATTAATTTATTTGTGACTTGGGATTGGACATCCATAATAACCATATCATCTGACAATCCATAATAATCTATCTATCCCTACTAACTAACTAACCATTGGGTGTTTAGGCATTCCTCTCGAATAGTACGTTGACATTTCCATCCGTATTACAGTGCTGTTGCTTTCAGTTAGCAACCCATGAGCTAGACTGGGTATTTTAATCCACAACGATCAGAAATTGTAAACATTTTACTTGCCTCAACACAACCACAGTACCACTCCACAGTAAAAGCGCACATTGCATAATTCTGATTCACAACACAAGTATAACTAAAATAAAAGTTTACTTTTCATAGTTTTTAGAAGATTGTTTTCTATATTTATAGGAAGATAGGATATATATCAAGGCAAGTCAATAGTCAATATATATATATATATACACACACTGTATAACTACAGTTGTATATGCACTCATTTGCAATGTTATATACTGTACAGTAGTGTAAAAGTCTTTGGCCACTCTGAACAGTGCCAGTGGACACATCAGACTTGGTCCCCAACCTCAGCATAATTGAAGCAATTTGGGTTCCTTTGGACAGGTTAATGAACCAGAGCTGTCAAAATAAAAAGGAGAGCTATGGCAAGTTCATTGAAGGAAAACATGGAACTGATGTTATGTTCTAAGGAAGGCCATACAAGACACAGCCTTCTAAAACAATGTTTTTCCTCAAAGAATGCTTCTTTCCTATCAGCGTTTTTAAAACAAGTCGGTATTTTGTGTAACAGCTTCTATTACGTTGAGGCTGGGACTTTTTGTGGTTGAAGACTGATTACTAATTTATACAAAAATAAATAAACAGCAATAACAAAGTTAAATAAATATTGAGCAATCACCAGAGTGTGAAAACAATACATAAGGAATCAAAATAATTTGGTTATTAAGAATTGACTGAAAAATTCAAATTAAGTGTCCACATATATTGTACATATATACACTTACATACTGTACAGTTAAGTCCACCTTTGTGTAAAAGAGGGATCTATCACCCAAGCTCAGGTAGTGTGGGTATGTAATACTCTGTTCCTTCACTGAGTAAGCAAGTATCGGAAACCAAGTGCAAGCCAAGGAAATACATTTCACATCAGGCCATGCTTTCCCTCTCCTCTGGGGAAGAGCCGTTTGACACCTTCTTCACCTTCTTTACACCATCTCCCATTGCTGTTGATGTGGTAATGCTAAAGATTGCAAAAAGAAAGAAAATAACATATGGATCAAAAACATTTACAGATTTTTTTTTTTTACAAAATCATACATTATATACAAAATAGGTCAAAACCTCATTCCTCATTACTGCTTTGAATTCTTTTTATGTGCATTAAGTTTATTACCATGCCGATGACACAAATGAATGGCTATTTGCGGAGGGTCGAGGAGTACATTTGGGAACGATAAAACATCTAAATAAATGCAGAAATGATGTTTGTAGCTTGGAATACCTCCATCCAGTGTTTTGATGGCATTTGGGGTACATTCAGAACATGTTTTGCCTTTTGCATTTGTGTATTTTCGAGAATCAGGGAGAGGAATGAGTTTCTTGATTCCACTAACAGCTCCTCCAAGTCTGATGCCAGTTCCCTAGGCTGACGACCCAGTTACAAGCACCTTGGTTGACGGTGAGATTTTGGGAGGCAGAGAGAGCCAGGGAAGTAAAAGGTGGACAAGGGGGAGAAGGTATCCTAGACCCAGTTTGCCAGCGGCAGCAGGGGCTTTATTTATAAAACCTGATTTATATATTTCTTGTTGGTAAGCATGGCATAAGCTTGAGAGGAAATGCATGTAGTGTGACAAAAAATAACCTTTTTCATGAAGGGCATAAAATAATTACTGATGCTGTAGGCAATATTTGGTTGCACAGTTTTTGTCAAAATGGGAAGCAAATAAAGCACTTAATACAACTATTGTGAACTTCCTGCATATCTCTACTGGCAGTCTGGCTCATTCAAACTGCTATGGTTCTTCCAACTTTAAGCATGCCTTCTTTTTACTGATGTGTGATGATTTCTACACCGTTTTCCTATCAGGACACATTTTTTGGCAACACAATGATTATGCTGCAATAACTAATCCAACGTCATTACACATTATGAAAACGGGAACCCCAAGGTCACTAGAGGTGGTATTGTAGCATGTTTGAGGTGAAGACCTTAATATTTTATACTACATATCTTGAGTACATTGAATAACCCTGTTAAATATTTAGTAAGGGAAACTGTCCTGAATTGAAAGAAAAGAGACAGAAGGGGAAAAGTAGAGTATGTAGAGAGAAGGAAACAAGCACACTTGCTATGGTTATTTCTGGTAATGGGAAAAAGAGAGACAAGGCTAAAAGTGCCTGGAGGAAGGTGGAATGAAGGAAGAGGGAGTCTAGCTATAGCCCCATGTAGCAAAGGACAAAGACCACAAAGTTTATAAACGGGAAGGATAAGAGGAGAGAGAGGGCCCAGAAAAAGCAGACAGTGATTAATCAACGGGATGTTGAGACACTAAAAACAGACAAGGACAAAAGAATATAGTAGAATGTAGTAGAATGTAGGCTGAAGTAGGTGCAGTCACTAAGAATGTCCCTAAAATTGGGTTACTCTCAATCAGATGTCATTTTTGTGCTCCTCTTGGGGTTTTAACAGATGGCACCTAGGGTGGCAAACCTATGCCACACAACTGCCTCCTCTGACTTACTGTGCCTGACACTTATGAGCCAGAGGAAACAGAAACAACAATATAGGCTACAACTGAACCTTAAGAGGGGAGATATCAAGATATGCAACATGGTCTTGCACTAACTCTTAAGCTGTATTCATCTTAGATGAGATGGTAACAATCTGCTTTTACAAATACAACAAATATTTAAATGTTACCATTAAAGACTGGAAAGTACCCATGATGTTCCCAAGTCTTAATGTTTAATTTGCATCTTTAATCTTGTACTGGTAAATTGGAAAACCTTTAAAACATCACAAAACTGTGTAGAACTAGTCTTTAGAAAACATCCATCCCTCACCTCACTTAACAGCATTGAAGCTTTTCATAATAAATAAGGAATGAGGAAACCTTGCTGGTGTGTCGCCAGTTACTTACACGTCATCCATCTCCAGGTCCTCCTCATCCTCTGCAGACAGCAGCAGGTAGGGGTTATAAGAGGCGGGACGGAATTGGTGACCCGTCAGGAAGAAAAATACCAGAGTGGCCAGCTCGTCCAATAGCTAGAGAGGAGAGTTGGCAGTAGGGAGAGGGTAATCATAGAAGAGAGGGGAAATTAAACAGTGGGAGAGGCATTATGAGGAAATGAGACTTCCAAATAATCGCATTAGTGTTACAAATGTGATGTGAGGAAACTGTACTGTAACCGTTGGGTTAACAAGGTCCATTGCAACTTATGTTGCTTTTGTTCAACTTTGCAAACTACTTTCTGTGTACAGTCAACCAGCTGGGTCTATGAACATAAAAGAAATTAAGGCAAAAAAATACACTCACCTGATATAGCCATTTCCACTGAAAAGGCACGATGAATTTGATGAGAATGGCTATTATACGAGTGAAGTATATATAGCATACAATCTACAGGGAAGAGAAATATGTCAGAAACTTGTTCAAATTATAGTATGAACAAGTCATCACACTCACAAGTCATCGACCGTTATTTGGAGATAGTATTTGGACAATACAAATTTCCATTTACTAAATTCCCATACATTTTCCATTTACTAAACTTAGAAATACATTTTCTTGGACATTTCCATTTAGGAATGTACAAGAGACGATCTAGGGGCAGTGAATGTACGGTGTGTGTCTGTGTTTATATATTGAGTCAAATAAGCTTCTTACCATCACATAGTAGTGCCTGAAGAGCTTCAACTGGGCAAGATTGATGGCAGCTACAAAGACCAAAAAAGCATGTTAGTCACCAAGCAAGGCCAAAACCCCATGACAGCACTTCAGTTCTGTGTGTCTGACATCATCCGTCAACATTATCACACAAATAAACAGCTCTAAAGACTAACTTTTCAAATCAGTTACGTTAGAGAAATTATTTAGGCCTCCAGAGGGAAAAGGTTCACCAAAAGTATTTTTATCCATACCAGACATTTCAGACATGATTCTGCAAGTTTTTTTCTCACAGTGATAAATGTACTCCACTGTGCAAAGCAATAACAGAAGAAACATAATTTTTCAACCACTTGTAACTTTCAAATGGAAAGGTTGCTACTTGGCAGGGTTTAATACTCATTCAAGTATTCTGGGTAGTTCCAAGTTGTGTGAAGGATAGCTACATGACAGGGATTTATAATAGTGTCTGACTGTCCTCATTTCAAATAGGGCCTAAAAGTTATTCCCTTACAAATATACATAACTTTTCTCAAAACCAACAGGTGGCTTAGCAGATGATGGATTCACTTCAAGAGTCTTTGCGGCACATGTGTACAGTCATTTGAACAACAGTGGCAATGATGAACATTTGGATTTGAAGCCAGATTTGGCTTGTGGACTCAGGTTGAAGGTGATGAGTAAAGTGGGATATTTTAATATTGAGTGGAAGCTTACCTTTACCATCAGTGGATGAAGCTTCTTGTAAATGTCGTATTGACCTGTTGGAAGGCGGGAATACTATTTATAAAATTGAAATAATTTAATTAATCTTACATTTGATAGGTGTACTTTCAAGTGTAGATGTCATTTACTTATACATATATATCACCAAACAATATTGACACTGATTGACTTAGTTACTACACAACTGCATCAATATTAAAATATTACAAATATATTAATTTTGAGGTTGTGAATTAGGTTTTGGCAAACAGATAAAAATGAAAACTTACCAAACCACAGGGAAGAGAATGGCCCCACAGCAAAGCAAGTCGACCAGGAAAAGAATCTCCTTCCACAAGCCATATTCTGTGGTGCCCTCCTCAGTCGACTCAATGATGATGTACGCAACATTAGCCAGCACCTAGAGGAAACACATAACATTTAGAAGAATTTGCTAAGAAATAACTTCAGCCCACCTTCTACTTCAGAAGTTAAATATGTTTAACTTGGTTTATAATGTGAAATAACAATGTGCATTACAAATCTGGAATTTAATGGATGTTCGTTCAGTTAAAGGCTTTGACATTTGGGGAATTCATTAAGGCTGTGTTACCTGTAGTGGAATGACTATCATAAAAATCTTCTTGTCCTTATCTGAGAGGATATGCTTGACAAAAGCCCAGCCAGTCCCTATCAGAGCAATGGTGATGAACAATAGTGCCCCCTTCAGTCTAACAACATAACAGAAATCATATATTAGTCACACAAAGTGTATGTTCTAAGTATTCATGAAGAGACAGAATAATTGTATTACTGAATAGTAACTTAGTGTACCATTATGAAGCGCTTCATCAAATTAAGGGACAATTGAGAGGAAAAACTTTGTGTTGGTTAAATATAGTACTATAGAACTTACAGATGAGTAATGTAATACACAACTGCCCAGCCTTCAATCGGGAACCCTTGGTTTGAGATGTAGTGGTAGTCAATCTGAAAAACATACAATATGCAATGTCTTGTTACTGCCAACTCAAACTCCAAAAAACGTGAGAGGATAATAGAGGGATATAATATGAAAGTGGTGCTAAGTCTGACATGCCCAATTCAGTTGTAAATATTAGTAGTTATTTTGTAGAGACAATGTATGGAAAAAAACACAGTAAAGTTGTTTAAGATAAAAAACACTGTACAAACTACAAACTTGAACTCACCGCATGGAAGATGAGTGAGAGACACTTGGTGAAGGGAAGAGCTGCCATCAGCCAGTGGATTTTATATACATCAGTTCTGAGATAAAAGGACAAATAAAAATATTTGGTGGAAAGCTTTGGAATCCTAGAACATGTTTGACGATGTGCTGCCCTCTGTTGGTTGTTGTGGAATACAGCCAGAGACTTTAATTGTAGAAGACTAATGTGACCAAAACCATTAATGACCTCTAGCATTATGAAAACATTCATCTTATTTTCAGTGGCCGTACTACGCCTGCAAATTTTACCTGCGTGTGCGGAGGATGTGGACCCAGAGTGTGCCGATGACAAAGAAAAACATGGACATGATGATGTACAACTTCGGCAAGGGTATTTCACCAGCAGAGAGGTAACTGTTAGGGTTTTTCTCCACAATACTAATCTGGAAACAGCAGAAAGAGATATGAAATTTTTAGTTAACAGAATGCAGACGGATTAATGAAGTGTCTTTTTTTAACATTTTGTGACCGATATCAATATCTGCTGTAATTGAATTTGAGCTTGTACCAGGATGCAGAACATTGTCTACATCAGTTTTGATTATCTAGCACGTAACAGTGAAAGAAAGGTGGTGAAAAAAGACAGATTCCAGACTGCAGATCAACTGCTAAGATTTCATCAATTTAGTGGATTTGACTGTCAAATATATGTACGTTGTAAGGTCTCACCTCCATGCTGAAGCGTAAAGGGTTAGCTATTACAGTAGTGTTTTTGCAGTTGTGGAAATAAAAGTTGTAAAGTCCTTGCTGCTCATCCGTGCTGATGTTGAAGTGAAACTGCACATTGGGGAAAACAAACAGTATGTCACATCTGTGATTAATAACACAAATACTGCCATAGAGTAGTGGCAAAATTGTTGTAAGATATTTGTAAGTAAACCCTAGTCACTTCATTTCATTTATCCTGTTCCAAAATGATTTTACTAGCTATATACTCAATATAATTCTCAGATATATCTTTTAAAGTTGTATATATTGGAGACTTTTCACATAATGATCTTTAAAGCAGAAAAACTGTACCTGGAATGAGTATGAACTATCTTTCTGGTGGAGAGGGTATGAAAGCACTGTCTTTTTCTGCAGGAGTGAAAAAAAGGAGTCACTCCAGTCATGAGAAGACATTCATTGTTAATATTAGTAATTTCCGGAAAATAATAAAGGAAGATCATGTTAATGCATGCAAATCAAGCCTCTTACCTTTGAAACATCTCTCTTGGTTTTACTCCCACCTAACATCGGAAAAACAACATTGATTTCTTACAACAACGGGTAAAACGTCAAATTAAAAGCCATGTTCTCTCTGGATCTTAATTTCTCCCATCGTCAACAAGAGAACACAGCTATGTCCTGGCACATTAAAGTATTTTTTTTAAAGGAATTGTTCAAAAGGAAAAGAATGGTAAGAACGTATAAACATACCATAAGGTACTATTTAGTCTTTTAACTTGAAGTAAGAGATGAGAGTTGAAGAGATGACACCTACCAGCATTCTTCCCATTCACAGGGTCTGTCTGAGGGTTGGCGGCTTCTTGCTCTTCTGCAGTTTTATCTTGGTCTCCTCCAGCTGCGGTCTTCCTAACTCCATGGAAACCGCTAATGATGTCGGGGAACTGTTTCTCGTCTACGGACATCTTCATCTTCACGCTAAAAACATGCATCATGTTTTTCAGAAATTAAACAGTTGACTTCCAATGTACAACCTTCTGCAGTTTATTAGAAATAATGTGTATGTGGTAGTAATTAACTGAAAATGATAGGGTTGCCAGTCTATAAACAAGGAGATGATGAGATTAGATAAAAATGCGTTCTAATTACCACATTACAGTATATTATGAATTCTGGTTGAACAAGTGTGCCCAAGATCACAATGGTGATTGAGACAGATTTCAAGTATTGGGTGTTTAACTCACTCTTCCTTTTGGAAGTCAAATAACAGCATTGCCACAGGAACATCACTAATGGGATTCTTCTTCAGGACACAATAGTCCAGGTCTTCATCCTATACAATACAAGCACACACAGTTCACACACTGTTAGGTCCTCCAAGAGTTGTCTCACAGTGTGTCTGTTTCAATAAAGGATTTAAGTTTGAAACCGTTTAGTCACTTTGGAACAAGTGCTTGAATGGAAAGGTTTACCAAAAGCCTAACTCCTGCTACATCCTTAACATGGATAATATAGTAACAAAAACACAATTGGAATTTTCCAGGGACTTAAAGAAAGCATACTTACCAAGTAAGTAGAGAATCCATTACTGCTGGTTCTATCCAGGCTAAATCCAACCTGAAAAATAATTAGTATCAATAAACTGTCCAGAAAAAAACATTCTTCATACTGAGGAGTATTCAAAATTAATCGGCAAAATAGACACTGAAACAAATCTGATGATGATTATCTTCTCTCTCTCACTCAAGAACCACTCATTGAAATACAATGGAAATGTTCCTTACCGTGGAGCTGTCAATATGGTCAATGTCCTCTCCTGAAAGGGTTAGGCTTGACATGTTCACAATCATATAACCGTGCTTGTAGAACCCAAAGGTGTTCAAGTGGACTTTTTGTCGGATGTCATCCTGAGAGAAATGATCAAATTAAGGGAGGCATATTCTTAGTTAAATTAGTGGATTGACAATATGTTTATGGTTGATAGCAAATATACATAATGTAAGGAAACATTTGCGATTTACAGAGGGCATTGTCCTCTGTCTTCATGTGTTTGTTTGACTTTCTTTAAAAATATGATTTTGGAAGAAAGTGCTGAAGTTGCCATTTGGGAAATGGCATTGTCCTCATGCCCCAATTCTGCTCCGCCTAATCCATAGCAAAACATTTTGTTGCTGTATAAAATATTGCTGCCAATACGCAAATATTTAGGGCTAACCCAAAACCTAACCTTAACCTCCCTGTGCTCAAGCGCAGTACCTGCTGGTAGCAGGTTCACATGGGTAGCAATGACAGGACACTGCAGGCAGAGAACAGCAGCATGGTCGCGCTCTATAGTATCATAGATAGAGATGTATGTGGCACAGTCAGAGGGGCTAGATATTATACTGTGTTGTTTAGAAAGGGAAGTGCCAAGTAATAACTGTATGATGGGCCATACAGGTTGAAAACGGTGTGGAGGGAGGGGGACACATCCATGCCCTGCATAACCATGTATTGTTTTTCTTTAGCAGACGCGTTCATCCAAACAAAGCGATGTACAGTAGGGAATTTGAACCTGCGACCTTTAGCTCTGCAGTCAAATGATCAACCATGGAGCTATACCCACCCAAATTCGTCCTTGAGAGAGAGTAGCATAAACAAACCTGGTTAACTAGTTAGCTAAGCTAATAGGCAAGGTGTTACAGAATATCACCAGCTGTTTAGTTAGCTCGAGAGCCATACATGTCTCCATGACAGATTAAGAAGCTTGTCAATGTTAAATTAGGTGACTGTAGTTACATCATCGTATCACATCTTAAACCGATACATTTGGCTTGCTATGCATTTATAATTTAGGAATACTGGACAAACTTGGATGCTTCAAGTGAGCTGATCCGGACCACCAAGCAATTGCCAGCCTAGTAATGTGAAACAGCGAGCATAGCATATGCCCCACTAACACATACCTTGAGTACTAGGTGATGAAGCCTACAGTGACTTTGGCTGAGATGTAACAAAACTAATACAAATACTCCCGTCCATATTCTTTTGTCAGTCGCCATTTTTCTATTAAAGCGTTTTTGGATTCACTTCCGGCAAGTGCCGCGTTGACGTATCAGAAATGACGTTTAAAGGTATGGTAAACGGAATAGACTACCCTGAGTCTACCTGGCTGACAGACATAGGTGACTGAGTAGCCTTCTAAATTATGGAAGCAAATCGTGATCAAAATTCAAATGAAAATGCATTTCCAGAAATGCATTTTCATTTTAAGAATGTGGCTGCATTATTTGACTCATAAATCAAATTAGTATTCAATCATCCTATTTGCATTTTCATTTTCTTCTTTAAGACTGCTCATTCTTTCCCTTCATTAAAATGAAAACGAAAAAGACATTTGAAATTTAATTTTCAAAATATGCCCCTGCAAATAGATACCAAAATTCAATTTGAAATGTAAAATTTGAAAATGAAAATGCATTTCCAGAAATGCATTTTCATTTTAAGAACGTGGCTGCAAAATCGTGACCACAATTCAAATTCAAATGCATTTCCAGAAATGCATTTTCATTTTCAAGAACGTGGCTGCAAAATCGTGACCACAATTCAAATTCAAATGCATTTTCAGAAATGCATTTTCATTTTAAGAACGTGGCTGCAAAATCGTGACCACAATTCAAATTCAAATGTATTTCCAGAAATGCATTTTCATTTTAAGAATGTGGCTGCATTATTTGACTCATAAATCAAATTAGTACTGATTAGTACTGAGCGGACATTGCATTTTCATTTTCATGTTCTGCCCGCAAAGAACTGCCCATAATTCGAAAACGAAAATGCATTCTGAGCGGCGCAGTTGAGTGACGTCAGTAGCCGCTCTTCTTCAGCTCCCAGCTGACCGAGCTACCCATCTTGTTCGGTAGGGGGCGGTGTGCACATACGCATTGCATTACATGGCAAATGTGCCGGGAAATTGATTGAATTGCCGGGTCTTTAGAGGAAGCATCACAGATCATGGCGCTCCCTCAAATTGTGCAGACACTGATAGAATTAGCTGAGCTGGTAGAAACTAATAATATATCTGAGTCTGATGCCCGTGACCGAGTAGAACAAGTCACAGAGAGCTTGGCTGCATACTCTGCCGTCACAGACGTACACATTAATGAGGTTGCCATAGTAAACCTCTCTTCAGTCCTGGAACGGCTGGATGCTGTGGAGCCTCAAATGGGACGGGGACGACCAACCATCCACATCCCGTTCGAGTCCATCGAGAACTATTTATTAAATGGTCTACTTTTTCCTGTGAAAGCAAGCTGTTTCACCTTTGGCCTGGTTCAGACAAAATCTGAATTTCCGCAATCTGAATTTGAATTTCCGCAATCTGAATTTCAAGAATCTGAATTCCTGCAATCTGAATTTTAGAATGTTTTATTTTTGGATCAAAATAATTCAGTTGTATTAAATTTGGCATACAAATAATTCAGATATTATATATTCAACAGCAATATATTTCAGTTTTATGAAATTCGACACACAAATATTTCAGATCTTTCATATTCAAATTCAGATACTTTTGTCAGCTTTCTAGCTCCATAAATCCGTTGCTTTGCATCCTCCGACGGATGGTCTGGTGGCCGACAACAGCTCCGCTATGTCCTTTATTTTTAAACCATTTAATAAATAGTTTTCGATGGACTCGAACGGGATGTGGATGGTTGGTCGTCCCCGTCCCATTTGAGGCTCCACAGCATCCAGCCGTTCCAGGACTGAAGAGAGGTTTACTATGGCAACCTCATTAATGTGTACGTCTGTGACGGCAGAGTATGCAGCCAAGCTCTCTGTGACTTGTTCTACTCGGTCACGGGCATCAGACTCAGATATATTATTAGTTTCTACCAGCTCAGCTAATTCTATCAGTGTCTGCACAATTTGAGGGAGCGCCATGATCTGTGATGCTTCCTCTAAAGACCCGGCAATTCAATCAATTTCCCGGCACATTTGCCATGTAATGCAATGCGTATGTGCACACCGCCCCCTACCGAACAAGATGGGTAGCTCGGTCAGCTGGGAGCTGAAGAAGAGCGGCTACTGACGTCACTCAACTGCGCCGCTCAGAATGCATTTTCGTTTTCGAATTATGGGCAGTTCTTTGCGGGCAGAACATGAAAATGAAAATGCAATGTCCGCTCAGTACTAATCAGTACTAATTTGATTTATGAGTCAAATAATGCAGCCACATTCTTAAAATGAAAATGCATTTCTGGAAATACATTTGAATTTGAATTGTGGTCACGATTTTGCAGCCACGTTCTTAAAATGAAAATGCATTTCTGAAAATGCATTTGAATTTGAATTGTGGTCACGATTTTGCAGCCACGTTCTTGAAAATGAAAATGCATTTCTGGAAATGCATTTGAATTTGAATTGTGGTCACGATTTTGCAGCCACGTTCTTAAAATGAAAATGCATTTCTGGAAATGCATTTTCATTTTCAAATTTTACATTTCAAATTGAATTTTGGTATCTATTTGCTGGGGCATATTTTGAAAATTAAATTTCAAATGTCTTTTTCGTTTTCATTTTAATTAAGGGAAAGAATGAGCAGTCTTAAAGAAGAAAATGAAAATGCAAATAGGATGATTGAATACTAATTTGATTTATGAGTCAAATAATGCAGCCACATTCTTAAAATGAAAATGCATTTCTGGAAATGCATTTTCATTTGAATTTTGGTCACGATTTGCTTCCATACTAAATAAGTCTACATTAGTTGTTCATCCTTTTCAGTGAGTGAGCAGGATGATCAAGGCGTGGCCTAGGTTGGAGCTTGAAGGCCATCTCAGTGTCATGTTTTGTTTCACAGTTTGAGAAAACGTTCGATTCATGACTATTAATTACTCAATCAAATTAATTAATTTCAGCATTGAGGAACAGTGGATGTAGCCTACGGCTACAGCAGGCAAGGAATTCTTAAATTCGTTGGAGTGTATTTTAGGAAATAAAATCAGACTGCTTGAGTCTCATGTTTTTATTTTCATAATCTGTTCTCTTGCTACATTTGTGTTCAGCACCATATATGTGTCCGTGTCATATAAGTAAAACAAATATGACTGACATGTGAGACTGAGTGCAAATCATCTGTAAAACTTGTTGAACAATGACAAGTTAAGTAGCAACATCCGATGGACTAAGGATGGGATGTGGGTCTGGAGACTAGTCATAGCCAAAAGTATTTAGGCAGTTACACATTTTGTTAGTTTTGCTAATTTTTCACGTTTCTATGGAATACTGGAAAACAATAACACACATTTAATGTTATAAAACTTTTGTTGGCAAAAACGTTCAATATACGTAGCAATCAATCAGAATGATAGTGATTTCACCTGACCAGAACTACTTCACATTTTCCCAAGTGCTGATAAGACTAGTGAAATGATGTTAGCAGTCATTTGGCCAGGCCCCAAAAACTGTGAAATAGTTTTTTTGTGATTATATTTCATCTTTAGGGGGCCAATGAGGCTTTTATTAAAAGTCCTTCTGATCACTCTGCACAATAATTGAGTAACAATGTGAATCAACACCACAACAATTGAAGCAGCAAACTTTGCAAACACAAAATGTATATCACTGCCAATACTTTTGGCCATGACTATACAGTCAATATAAAAACAATGCCCCCCCCCCCCCACACACACACAGACAAACCTGAAATTACTGTGGACATCAATCTTATTGTGGAACAGTGTTAATCATAGTAAATATATACCTGACACATGCTCTGTCCACATTCCATCCTGCGTTCTTCAAAGAAACATTACGATAATTACCAGTCTGTACATTCTTTAAGTGTTCATGTGTTAACACGTGTAATATTTGTACAAAACTGTAACTACAAAAACAGTTCCACTGTCTATGTGTCTTTTGTAGCTGAATCAAGGAACATGGCACACAGTAAAAGGCAATCAATCAATCAGTCCCATTGTTCATCATTAAAAACAATACATACATATTATTTTAATGTTTCCAAAACCTAGCCATGCATTAGCCTCACCTGTTTCAGCTCAAATCATTTAACCTTGGCCTTGTCTACAGTCTAGCCTACTCTCACAGCTTGGCCTTAGGTGTCTGCTCCAGTAAGCTTTGCATATCCAATAAAGCATCTTCCAGGGCTTTGGCCATGCGTGCTGCGTTCGTTTCATTGCAGCTGTTGAAAGCAGATACGGAAAAGTTGATGTGATTGGCCATGGGATTGTAGCACACTCCATAGCCATCAGGCACCACAGGACCAAAGCACATGACACAGTCCGTTTTGGCTGGCACCTGGTAGGGGTTGTGGAGGTAGAGAAGAAAAGTACATATGAATATAAAATCGCAAGATGTTGCAGCTCTACAAGAGCAGCAAATTGCCTTGGTGGCCAAGAACTAGGCAGCTGCCATTTTGCTTAGGCTCAGAAATGGGGATTACTGTTTTCACACTGAGGAACATTTTCAGTTTTAGTTAGGGTAGGTGATACACTCTCAAGAAGAAGCCTTGCATCAATGTAGGTGGTTTGGTTTCTGGGCTCCATGAGCCATGAACTCACTCAATCACTTCAAGCTAGTAAGGTACAACAACCCCTGATAATTTTGTGTGGCAAAAGGCAAAAGTACTGTGATTCTAAGCCAAAACTTCACCTGGCTAGTAGAGAGGTTGTAGTGCAAGGCCACGGCATAGGATGTGTCCATGAAGATCTCTGGCATGGAGGCCAGGTCCTCTATCGCCTGCAGTTTCAGGCCAAGGAGATGTCTGTCAATGGCCTGGCCTTGGATGGCCTAGGGACAGAGTTAAAAAATATATATATATATATATAAATAAGGGAACAAGACAACTCAGTACGCAGGTTAGTCCTCTGCAAACAAAAATCCCTCTCCCATGGGACTTCTCATGCATCTCATTCACACAATAAATACACTGAGATAGTAGAGAAAAGATGGTGATAAGAAACATTCTGTATTCATTGTTAATTGTAGTGTAACAAGCTAAAGCTCATAGTTGTGACCACATACGCACCAGCTACTTTTCTAGACCAACAAACTGACCGAGATATAGAGCTACTACCCGTAGCTAAAAGGTCTTGTCTTAATATATACATAATTAATTTGACTACTGTGATAAATATACTCACCATGTTAGTGTATGCCCTATGTGCTTTCACAGCTTTCTCCATTAAAGCCACCTTTTCTGTGTTCTGTCCAAAGATGATTTGAATCAAAGATATTACTCACGACATTTAAACATTTGTAGATTGGTATAAAGCTCTCAAGTTGGCATTACAAATAGCACACACATCCTCGTGTCATGCAAAATTAAACATTGGTTGTTATATGAATTACTATAATCATCTTTTGCCTCTATTTTGAATTGGGTTGTCTCTCTCACTTGTCTCGCTGGTTCATCAAAGGCCTTCACAAAGTTGGCAGAGTCAATGGAAGCAGAGCGAATGGTGTCTGTACGGCCCAGCTTGAACATACGCAGGGAGGCACTCTCGTATGTGGCACAACATCGCTTGTACATCCTGAGAGAGAGAGAGCGGGGGGAGGCAGCAGAAAGACAGAGGCCGACAAAGGAGGAGGGGTAGGGAGAAAGCAGCAATGGAAGACAAAGAGAGAGAAGATATGGTGAGAAGAAAGATGGGGACAGGAAGAATATATGGTAGATAATTTTTCATAAACAGATGCTGAATAGAACAAATTGGACAATATCTTACCTATAGTAGGATAGCTGTAAAGCCATCTGAATGAAGGCATCCGGGCTCATACTGTGGGCCTTAGGGACGTTTTTACCAAAGTGGGAGAAGACTATCACTTTAACATCCAGGTCATGCACCATTCTGTGGGGTAAAGTGTGAAACATAGCAGTGGTTTTAGAACACTAGAGTAATAAAAAAGTCCAGCTTTTTGCAAATGGTGGCAAAGAAAAGTGATATGCTTTATGGACTTGTTCATTGCCATTCATTGGACCTCACATGTTCATGTTCTGCTTGGCCTTCTCAATGTCCTTCTTGACTTCGGGTGTGATGTTAAAGCGTAGCTTCTTGGGCATGGGCAGGGGCACCATGGGTGTACGTATCATCTCAAATGTCTTCCTGTTTGCGGACAACAAATAGAAAACAATTCTCAAATGATTTACAGTATGTTCAACATTTTGTCAGATGCCTGTCTGGTATATCAGGATGTAAAACGTATTACTAAACAATTATGTAATATCTCTATACGACAAATTCAGAGTCAAATGTAGAGTTCATACAAAAAACAACTACCATTATTAGCTTATTTAAGTCATGGAAATTAAACAACAGTGTCCAATAAAACAATAACTTAAACCAAGTTATTAAAAACAAACTAATGAATAGTAGTTGTTCACTTACGTGTACTCGACCACATGGTCAATCAAGGAAACAATTGGTGGGCCTTCTGCAGGGGCGTGTTCATAGATCAGACCACATGACCCATCTTCACCAATGACAAACTAGAAAGAGTGAAACGGTTCAAATCTAGAAATCTAGCAAACAAATAACTCTGTGTCTGGAGTTTGTTATTAGTGCATCAATTATTAGTTATAATGCTTTGTGTTTGTCTCTGTCTCCAAGTGTGTACATTTTGGGGTTTTCTAACTTGCCCGCTGGTCTCACCTGCAGGGTCTTGTCAAACCAGCGGTTGCCGCTATTCCAGCGACTGCCTCCTCCGTGGATCATCTGGACGGCGGCCCGGCTGTGGTACATCTCATCTGAGACACGTGGCATGGGAGCATCCAGACACACAGTGAAGATGCTCTTCTGGATGGCTCGCACAGAGTCCTTATTTGTCTTTTCTGGAGGGGAAGAATTCAATTAAAAGGGAATAATAATTGGTCAAATGCGGTGTGCAGTGCAGCCTCAATGTTGAGATACAACTGAACTGGTTGTTCAAGGAAAAGGCATTTGCAGATTTGAGATGAACATAATCTGAGATTACAATAAATTATTCCTAATAAAGTCTGCAAGACAGAAAGAAATCTAAGTAATCAAATGTATTCAGTCTGTGTTAACCCTTGATAAGGTTGTTGTAGGCCTTCCCCCAGGTATTGCGATGCTGTGAAGTCAGTATTCCGATTGGCTCCTTGTTAGTCTGTAGGGAGGAGTTCCAGATCTTCTCCAGCTGCCCGTACAGCTGGTCCACCGTCAGTGGGGTTCCATCACTGTTATACACGTCCAACACAAAGAACTGGAAGATGTGTAACATAGAGTTATACTCATGTATACTTTGGCACTTTATATGATTTATGATTTGGTCCAATAGTGCAAATTTACAGCGGTGTATGTGTGCAAGATGTCCTTAGACACACACACACCTCAGTTAAGATGTGTTCTGTACCTGGAAGTTGTGAACCACAGTGATGTGTGTGGGGGGTCTGGAGCTCTGGGCATGGTTGACCACTGTATCTTGCTTCAGGCCAGGGATGCGACAGGATGACAGGATCTGGTAGTACTGATGCATACACAGAGGTTTCCCTCCCAGGTACTCCACTGGTACAGTCTCACTGACAAGATAATCAAAAGCAATGTTAATCGCAATGTTAATGTTAATGATAATCAAAAGCAATGCTTGTGTCTGCATACTTGGATTATTACAAATGAGAATATAATATTATGATATTGATGATTGATCAAAGAAAAGTTCAATTAAATCAAATAAATCTAGATCCCTAGGTCAGTGCTTTATGGGCATACTTAATTATGTGGAGACTTCGTTATAGTTTAAAGTAATAACTAACATGTAGTGGGCTGCATACTGTATTAACATACAGTATGCAGCCCTTAAATCAAGCTAATTGGTACACTATGACCCCAATGGTAGGTGCAGAGTGTGGACATGTGTTGTCATCTGTTTATCAAAACAAATGTCAACAGCTCTTATAACCAAGTCTGAATAATAATAATTAAAGCCTGTTTAGAAATTGATTAGAAAGTGATTACTATTGCTGTGGCAATCCCCTTAAATCTGATTGATTAATTTATCATGGCTTTTTAACGGGTGGCTTTGTGTCTGGGTGGCCAAAGTCCCCTCTAGGATAAAGAAGTGGTACTCACTTGTCAATCATTGCCTTAAAGTCCAGAACTCCAGCAATCAGTTTGGCAGCAAATCTGTATAGAGGGTATGAGATTGTTGTAGGTTTCCATATAGTGCATGATAATCAAGCACACCAATCAATCACAAACATGCATTTAAGATTTGTATGCCTTATTTTCTTCAATTATGGACAGCTGATATCACATCAAGGTCAATGTAATAAGTCAGCTAGCATACTCCTAATATCACAGTGCAGACTGTAGGTTAGTGTGTACAAAGGTCGTGGCCTAGAGTAGTAAGGTATAAAGCACACAGTGACTACATTATGGTATACCATCCCGTTACCAACAGGGCACAAGGGTAAAGGAAAGACACAGCAAATCTTTGTTTATTTGGGGCAGAAGTTTATATGTGGCCTGCTCCATTTAGAGCAAGACAGTCATGCTGTCATTATGTATTTTTACAGTAGTAAGGTATAAAGCACACAGTGACTACATTATGGTATACCATCCCGTTACCAACAGGGCACAAGGGTAAAGGAAAGACACAGCAAATCTTTGTTTATTTGGGGCAGAAGTTTATATGTGGCCTGCTCCATTTAGAGCAAGACAGTCATGCTGTCATTATGTATTTTTACAGACTGGACTCTGGACTCTTTTTAAATATCATTCTTCTCAGATGACAAGACAATGGCCAAGAAATGCAGAACACCTGTTCATTACCTAATGGAGCCTAAATCTGTGTTTCTTGTAAACTGGTGACAAACAAAGCTTAACCATCTATGCTCTCAGTTTGGTTCATTACATTTTCAGCCATACTGTCAAAACTCAGCAGACAAATATAAATGGTAGCAATTTGAGTCATGACATGTTCTTGTACACAGAAATCACTTTCATAACTCCCAAATCAGTTAATTAGGTACACCCATCTAGTACAGGGTTGGACTTTCCTTTAGAGCACCCTCTCAGGGGCATGGATTTTACAAGGTGGAGTTTAACAGGGATGTTAGTCAATGCTGGCACAATGACATCTAACAGATTCTTCATATTGACCAGTGGTTCATTCCATATCCCAAAGATGCTTGGGTTAAGGTCCGGGGAGTGTGTAAAATGAACGCCATCTTCCTTGAACATTCTGAGATAATATGTGCATGGGGCAATACACACCTGGAAGTATTCGTGTAATCAACTCATAACCATGCAAGGATACACCATATCTGCAAGAATGTTGAGAAATGCTGTGGCATTCAAAACATTGCTCATTTGGTATCAGGGAACATAATGTTTGCCTGGAAAACTCCCCACATGATTATACCACCTGTACCATTGATGCTAGATAGGATGGTCCATTAACTCATTTTGCCTACACCATATCCTGAACTGGGACTCACCTAGCTATGTTTTCACACCTCAATTCACTAATGTTGGTGATAGTTGGTAACCACTGGAGCCACTTCTTGTGTTAAGCAGACAGTAGTGGAACCTGGTGTGGTTGTCTACAAACACAGCTCCTAATTTTTAGGTGCACCTGTTAGTTTTCAGAAATAGATTCATTGCATAACCCTAATTGTTTATCAATAAGCTGTTTATTTCCACAGGACTGCTGCTGGATGTGTGTTACACAATTTTTGCGGCAAACCCTACACATTGTAGCAGGGGAAAAGCACGTGTTTGTGTGTGTGTGCGTATGAGGGGGAGGGTCTCACCTCATCTGTCCCTGCCTGTCATTGAACTCCATGCGTGGCAGAACCACCCCAGGGCTTGAGTGGATCACCACAGGCATCCTGTAGTCTAGATAGGCTGTTTTCAACCACCAGTCTGAGAGCTGTTGTGTAGGTGTACATTTATATGATACAGAAAGTAAGACAGACAAAAACACATTTTAAGTAACAGTTAAAACCTTTTTTTAAATTTAGTGGAAAGAAATCCCAGCGGCCACCTCAGAGTCCAGACCACAACATAACTAAAACGAGGAATCACTTGGACAAGTTGACTGAAGGAGGACTCTGTAGTAGCTAATGGGATTTTTCCCATTTTACGGTTACTTTACCATATCCAATTGATCCTAGATACTACCCCAATTATCTTCATGTTGGGGCTTCCTACTGCATACTACTGTAGGTCATTCAAGGAATTGAAGGTGAAGAGGAATTAATATACTGTCTGTAATATCATCCGTTTTTCTGTACCTCATAAAGTCTGGCTAATCTGCTCTGTCACTGGAATTTGGTTGGTTTTGCTTACGGAATGCATGATGCCTAAATACAGTGTGTTTAATTCCAATCTATGTTGGGGCCCATTATCAGGATCTAAGCGTATTGCTTCAGAAAACCCAAAAGATGCACTCAAGAATACCATAATTTGTCTCTACTTTTCAGCAAACCTTTTTTTCCATCACTCAGCATCCAAGGCATACGAGATCCCAATGCAGAAGCAAAGGTCAGCCCAGTTACTTTCACAGTCCATAAAAATGGAGGCAGCACATTTTGGATGGTGATTTATACTGCAGATGAATAACATCAGAAACGTAAGAATTTGTTACACCTGTAGAGCACTAGTGAGGGCCATCTGTGGTGTAGGTGTACTTACGTTTTCTATGTATATTGTTTCACTGTCTTGTAAAACACAGACTGCCTTGGGACTAATCACTGTAATACTGTTAGAACAGATTCTGGTTTTTGATTATCTGCATTACTTGTTACCGGCACTTCTATACGTTGCTTTGAATAAAGTTGTCTGCTAAATTAAGAAATTGGAATGTAACAACACAACATCTGGTCCGGCCCCCTCACCCAGTTCTCAGTCTTTTGCGCCCTCCTTTCCAGGCTCCTCTGTAATCTCTCCCCCACACCCCCTGGCTTCTGAAATTCAGCTATCAGCTCCTTGGTGTGACTGAGCTCCTCCTTGTCCACAATAGGCTCCATGGCCATGATGAAGCGTTGGCAAGTCTGCTGCAAAGGCGGCACGGGCAGGTGGGGGAGCCCTTCCTGGTGAGCCAGGTAGCGACCGGTAATCCGCGTCACAGACACAGGCTTAACCAAGCAACAGGATTTCTCCATACCTGTCTTTGCCTATGAGAGAAGATAAAGTAAAAATTATATATTGTCTGGTCTGTACTAAATACTCTGTAAGTTTATTCTTACAAACGTATGTACTGTAGGGATGGCTTCAACCAACAAAATGTAGTGGCACAATGAAGCAAGCATCCGACTGACACAAAGGAGACTCCGTTTCAACCTCGGTTTAGGTAAGAGTTAGAAGTCTATTTACAGAATTATTTATGATATTTTAAGGTAAGTGATAGATTCACACACTATCAGTCATTATTGAGTTTCATTGAATTGAACTTTAACTAGTACGTTAACATTTCTGATTATGTGGAAAGTAAATTAATACAAAGTATATGAGTAGTCTTTTGAAAAAGGATTGAGAACGTAGTAAGGTAGTATCAAGGTTGTAATAAACTATACAAAATAATGTAATAATGTTATAATAATGCCGTTAACTCCAGTTACAAAGTCTGACTCCAAATCCAACCTAGAGACCCTGATTCCTGAAAATGCAGAACACTGCTTGGGCCCGACTCAAAGCTGCTTCTTTTTATTTGATAAACATATATATCTTCAACTTCCAATTTACATTTGCCATGGACCTGCTGTAAATTCACCAGAAAGAACTGTGAAAGAAAGAAAAACGATGCACAAACAAGGTGATACTAATGGTATGATGTTTGAAGTACAGTAGACCAACATGTCTGTGGCAGGTGTAAAGGCTCTGTAGGCCAACTGGAGTAAGTTGGGCTAGGTTTGAGGGGATCATTTGAATTTCCTTTCTTGTGAGGCTTTTCATAAACCATAACTCGTCACATAAAAAAAAAAGTTGTTTTTATTTCGTGCTTAAAGTGCTTAAAGCCTTGAAGAATGGGCTTCCAAACCTTCCAAACCTTTAAAGAAACATATAACCGGGTGAGACCTGCTGTGGCCGCTAACCCATGGAGGGTGTAATCAGAGATTCTAGAGGTATCGAAAGATGGTCCACATGTTCACCAATTAATGTGAAAACATGTTACACATCAATTATCTACAATTGTAAAAAAAAAAAAGTAAAAAGATTGCAATGTTAGCTGACTTGATCATAAAAAACATAATTTCATAATTTACTCATGTTTTATGATTTCACGTAGAATTATAATCGGCGTTCTTCCAGATATAACCGACTGTTAAGGCCTAGGTAGCCTACTTCCCAACAATAATGTGTACTTTACCGAAATCAAAAGCTACAGTAAAAGCAGACATATAATGTAAATAGAGCTTGACAGCACCCTTAGTTCAGAAGTACTTAACTAGCTAACGTGGGTAGCGTGGAACTTTATCCCCAATCGTAGTATATTGTATTTGCACCTCTGCCGGGTTTGTTGTTACAATTCGTCAGCAAGCAGCATTAAGCAATGCGTTCATTTTCATCTTCAGCATTTGTTCACACTTAGCTAGCAATTCAACGGTTAGTAACAACATTTTACTGAAGATAAAATATGTCAGCTGCCATAATGATTTCTGTAGTAAATCTGCTATGACAGTGAGCTACGACTCAAAGTCACAGAACGACAAGCTGCGCAACGAAGTCTCAAAGTTTGA
Organism: Hypomesus transpacificus; assembly: GCF_021917145.1. Lineage (NCBI taxonomy): Eukaryota > Metazoa > Chordata > Actinopteri > Osmeriformes > Osmeridae > Hypomesus > Hypomesus transpacificus. Next base: position 7,211,676 of record NC_061081.1, on the reverse strand, counting down.
TGGCTTTGGCTCGCTAAATAGTTACACCAACATGCACTTGTTTGTTAATACTAGTAGCAGGCAAGCTCGTGCTAGTATTATCTGGTTGACAACGAGCAAACTGAAACTCTGGAATTTGGCGAAATTCTTCTCTACTTACCATGGTCCTGGCCAAAATACTCAACATCGTGAATTCCAGAAATACGCCCCCAAAGGGCCTGTGTTAGGTAGCGCTTGAAACACCCGAAGAAGGGTGAATTATTAACTTCCAGAGATTCTAGAAGGTTACCAAGCTAGTCAACATCATCACACGTCAATCTAGTACCGAAGTCCCGCCTCTTCCTGTTGCAGCTATCTTGATAGCAGTCAACGTCGATGCATCACCGCTAGTGCTACCTACTGTACGTTTATGTGTAGTAGGTTTATCTCAGTGGATCTATCTGACTGCCGACCAAGAGTTTGCAGGTTAAAATCCTAAACCGGGTGACACCCCAACCCTCTCTAAACACAGCTCCCTCAGCACATAAATACACTCACATGTCAAAACAACACATGATTTACAGATTTCAAGAAGTTTCATTAAAGAAAAGTCTGAGACTATACTCTAACAAGTAGTTCCAACAATGACCAAAAAAACGTTGTCAATGACATATTTAATCAAGGTCCTATTAAGAAGAATACATCGCATTTGCACCCCATTCCTGACACTGCATGCATGAAGTTACGGCTTCTCTTGGCTATACTCTCTTACATTCCCAACTGTATTTAAATGGCTATGTGTTCCAGGTCAGTTTCTCCTCAAACCATGATAAACCGTAACACTTTCCATTGGGGGGAGGGGGGGGGGGGGGGGGGGGCATTGCCCGTCAAACCCCTTGGGGCCGACCCTGCATAGGGGTACAACTGAAAACTCTTTAAGCACATATCGAATATAGATTATTTTAGCCTACCAAGTACGTGTACTTTATGGCATGATTTTAAGTCATGTGTCTAGAGGTATAAAAAGCGCGTTTCTTAAAAATTGCTGAAATGTTTTTTGTCCTCCGTACCGGTAGGACGACGCTCTATTTTAAATTGATGTTCATTTAGTTGTCTAAATGGACTTAGGCAGGTGAAAGTTCAAAGTTTATGTTGTCAAAACTCTTCGCTTCTATCAAAACATGGCGGAGACGAAACAACAGACAGGTAACTAAGAAACAACTCATTATAATAGACGTGGGGCCGCAGTCCTAGGTATATTTTAGCCACTGGATGTGCTATTAACTAATCCTTTTCTGACGACTAGTCGACTGTGCTAGATAGCTAGCTATCTTAATCTAGCCAGTTTATCTTGTAGCCTAAAGCAGCAGGAGGCTAGCTAGTTGGTTAGACATTTAATTTGCGTAATTATCACGTTTAGTACAGTATCTCAGCCAAGTAGCTTGATGTTCAATATAATCTTAAAATGAGTCAGGCTTTAATTATAAAATTGTATTAATGTTTGGATTTTGAAATGCCTAATATTAGCAGCTGCCGTAACATGGAAGTAGCCTATCTAGCTTTCCTACTTATAAATAAAGATATAGTTACTTGACTATTATTATCAAGAAATATAACCGCATTAGCAAGGCATTCTCTTTAGCTAGTTGATGTCAATGTGTAATTGTGGATTTTTCATTGGATGGCCATACACATTTCAGATGAATGGTCGAGTTAGTGTGTGAGAGTTTGTTTATTTGTATCACTTTCATCAGTTCAATATGTATTTATTTGAAATCAACTAAATAAAACATTAAATGCATTCATGCATAAATTATGATTTTTTGGAGCAAGCTTTATGGAACAGGCCCATTGTGTACGTGTCCATTATGATAGGCATGCTTATGTTTTTGAAGGATTTCTGCAAAGAGGAATTCCGTTGATGTTGTTGTTTTGCATGAGTTTTTTCCTTGAAACTGCTAGATAACTCTGGGATGAGGACTTGCTTAGATTGGACAATTGATTATGTATGCAATCAAAGTCTTAAATCCTACAAGATTAGCTAAACCGCACGTGGTGTGCAAGGCACCACCTGAAATTGACTGAAATATTAGAAAGCTATTCACTTTCAGAGAACAGAGCATGTAGATTTAGAATCTTCTATGATTTTGTGCTACTCGAGGATCCTCCCCTGAAGATGACTTGGTCCCAGTCCTGAGCAATCTTACCTTCATGGTGCCAAAGAAAGAGATCAGCATGGTTCCGGACATGGGGAAATGGAAACGCTCACAGGTATCTCACACAAATAGCATAGCATGTTATTTAGGCCTACAGTAGCTTCAACCTCTTATTAGACTAAATAATTTTAAGACTAAACTAACCCCAAACACTTTATTAGAATGCACAGTCCTATGATTACCAAAACATTTTGGTTGTAAAGAAAGTTGGTATGTGCATCCAAAGCATTTCTGATTTCCTATCTACACCTTTCCTTGCCCCCATCATGAGGCACCATGGTTGTACCAAGTCATATATTTACATAATTTCTTCTAATTTGCTACAAAGGCATATGCTGACTACATGGGATTCATTTTGACGATGAACGAGGGAGTGAAGGGGAAGAAGCTGACATGTGAATACAAAGTGTCGGAGGTAGGTACCAGTATGTGCAAACTGCTTGTCTTGTCAAGCACAATTTAAGTTGGCAATCTGGTGGTTGAGGATCTGGGTGCAAACAACTGGGCAAACTCAAACTCTCTTGTACCCAAAGTATAACAGATGCAGAGAGTTCTTGTAAATATATGTGTACGTTTATATTGAAATGGAAATTAAATAATGGATTAATGCACAAAAGCAAATTGTGTGTTTTTACTAGATACTATGCAGTGTAGGTTGATGATATACAACCACAATTCTTAGCAACAACTCCACACTGATTCATTAGAATTTGTGCTAACTATCAAAACAACAGATACAGTGCTGTGATACTTTTGGACTTCTAATGATCCTCACTTACTTTATGGAGAGAGCGTTGTGTGATTCCACTGTTGACCATAATGTGTAAGAATCTTTGGTTTTATGTGGGATAGGGTGATTCATTTTTGCTTAATTGCAATGCCAAAATATTGTGGTAGATGTCGTGTGTCGCTGACATAAGTGGATTACATTGGCAGGAGAATGTTGTTGTGAGCTATGGGAAAAAGGGATCTAACATTGGGCTGATAGGATCCATACAGGTTACCCATGTTCAGCCAGGCCAGCATGGCACCCACATCTTGACAGATATTTGGCAAGAACCTTTAGCTTTTCTGTCTGTTTTTTGAACAGGCTAAAATTCTGCCACACTAGAAACAAAAAATGATCTGTTATCTGAGCTTTTCCAAATATGGTATCCTGCTTTAGATACATCATTCCACACACACACACACACACACACACACACACACACACACACACACACACACACACACACACACACACACACATACATATGCAGAAACATGTAATAACACACATACAGAAACATGCCTTGCTCTGGAGACTGCTAATGAATTATGGAATATTTTGTTCAGGGGGAGGGTAGTATCTACAGCCATAGCAACACTGTCACTCAGGGTGTGAAAGATTGGTGCCGCCCTTTCTGTCTAATGGGTCCCTGGAGGCAACAGTCAAAGAAGGAGAGAGATGGAGAGAGAAAAATACATGAACCTGAGAGTGAATGGCAAAAGAGGAAAAGCTTCATGTTAAAGTGCAATTGCCAATTGCTGCAGTATGGATGTTTTTAAATGGACTAAATAAAAATGTCTTCCATAATAACAAAGCAATAACATGTTTTTCACAATATGTTTAGAGAAATGTTTGTGTGCTGATTATCAGTTGGTTTTTATACTTTACTGTTTTGAATAGGATGTCATTGTAAATGATAAATAGTTCTTAAAAGACTCATTCTAATAATAATAAGGGTGAAGCATTCTATTTCAGACAATAGAGAAGTTACTGGGTCTGTTGGACACACTAGACCGCTGGATTGATGAGACCCCCCCCGTAGACCAGCCTTCACGTTTTGGCAACAAAGCCTACAGGACCTGGTATGCCAAGCTGGACCAGGTGTGTACATACACATGCACTAACACATGCTTCAGAGGTTTTTGAAAAAGTTCGAACTTAAGATATGATGTGTGCTTTTCTGCGTAGGAGGCAGAGACACTGGTTGCAGAAGTGATCCCGGCAGACAAGAGTGCAGCAGTTCCAGAGATAGCTGTGTATCTGAAGGAGGCTGTGGGCAACTCCACTAGAATAGACTACGGAACAGGTAATCACACATGTAGTCTCACACAAACCCCATTTTCGATGTCCATGCGAGAGCCATTGCACACAATTCCTCTTTTTCACCTTTTTATTGGTTGTCAGTTGTTTTAAATGTAATGGGTAAGTACCTTGAGTAGCAGATGACTGACTGAGGGGATGGGGGGGGTTGTGTTCTCAGGTCATGAAGCAGCCTTTGCCACCTTCCTTTGCTGTCTCTGCAAAATAGGAGCTCTCAGGGTGGACGACCAGTTGGCCATCGTTTTTAAGGTGTTCGAGAGGTAGGGTGTGCTCTTGTTTCAATGAAACAACGTTCTATGTGTGTGAGACAACATAAAATGCCAATTGTTTTCAAAATCAGCACCTGTCATTGCTAATTCAGCAGTGTTGTACCCATCTAACCTGGTCAGGTATCTGGCAGTTATGCGAAAGCTTCAGCACTATTACAGAATGGAGCCTGCTGGCAGCCAAGGCGTTTGGGGGCTAGACGATTTCCAATTTCTCCCCTTTATTTGGGGTAGTTCCCAGTTCATAGGTAAGAACCCAATCCTAAAACCTGAGACCACTTTGTAAAATTTTTTCCTCCTGCTTCAAAAATATTCAAATGTATCGTTCTTGAAATTAAGTCCCTGTGAGAAAATCACTGATTCAGAACTGTCTGCATTGAATAGCTTCTTTTTATCCAGGCAATCCTTTGAGATGACAAGGCTTAACATACGAGCAAAATTGAACTTCTGTTCAAGTACCTTGTCCAAACAATATACTTTGCAGTCATGGTTTGATTAGGGAGGGTCCTGAAAAATGAATGTGGAAAGTTACATGAAAAATCTCTAAATAAATGATGTTTCCTATATTAAAGAAAGAAATCATACTTGTATCATACTTGTGAAGGGATAGGAGGACACCCAGTGGTGTAAACGAGTAAGTACATGCAATTCTCCTTTCTCTCTCCACCCTTTGTCCTAGATCACCCAACACTTGAACCAAGGCATTTTGTAGATGAGAAAGTGGTGAACGAGAATTACAAGGACTACATGTTTCTGGAGTGCATTAAATTCATAAATCAGGTGAGTAGGAAAATGTCTCCCAAGGATCACACATGTTGATCAAAGGAATGAAAATAAAATGAGGATTGAAGGCCAAAGCGAAAACGAGGCGGGGACAGGCTTTTATATAGGACAGATTTTCTTGTTCTGGAGTAAGACCCTTAAGCACACACTAAGGAAAAGGTAATGTGTTTCTATATAACTTTACATCAGTTAGCTAGCTGGGATACTTGACCAAAAAAGGAGTGGGAATAATAAAAATAATGGAGGGTGGGGGTAACCCATGGAGGGGAGTAAAGAGGGGGAGGAGGCACTGGCAATGTCATGTCTCCCACCCTCCCGAACCTTTCACCTTACTTCTTCCCCACCCACCCACCTCCCTTCTCCTCATCCACCTCCTTCCCAATAACAGGCTACGTTAAGAGAAGATGCTACAGCTACATAGAGCCTCTCTCTCTCTGTCTGGCGGGCCTTCTCTTTGTTTCCTGATACCAGGACTCATTCTGTGTTTGTCAGCCTCTCACAATCTGTCTGTTGTCTGGATGTCTTTTAGTGTGTTTGAGTCTTATTTGTCTCACTGCTCTTTTTTCTATTTCACTCTGTCTGCCTTTCCCTCTCTCTATGTTGTGTCAGACTGTCTCGGTTCTCCCGGTCCCTCCATCCCCCCGCCCCCCTCCCCTCTCTGGCTCAGTTTCCTGTAGCAGAGGAAGGAAAGAAGGGGTGGAGAAAGGAAAGACGGGAAAATAGAGGAAACTGCATAAAATAAGAGAGCAGTGGTTTAGGGCCCCTGACTCAACTGAAGATCATTTTTCTCAATCTTAATGTCACTCCTTCCTTTTCTCTTCTTCTGCTTATGCTTTTGTTGGAACCTGGAAAATATAGTTGTCACTTTTTTGTGTGTTTGTGTCTCTTGACCTTGCCAGCTCCTTTATTTGTATGTGTATGCCATCAGCACATTCCATTCCTTTTCCATGCTCTACCATGCACACATAGACACTCAAATGGGTACTTGCTCTGTTTTACACTCACACTCACACATTGTGTGTGCGTGCGTGCGTGCGCGTGTGTGTAGAGTCCTAAGCTCACATGAGTCACTTCCTTCCCCACATACTGTTGTGAATCACTCCTTCCCCAAGGGACCCTCCTTCAACCCCACCCCCATCCCTCTCTCCCTCCCTCCCTCACATCTCTCTTCTCCCCTCCCCCCTTCCTTCCTCACATGAGGCCATAGCAAATGGTGTAGTCTAAGAGGGGGGGTGGTGGATGGAGGCCTGAGGGAAGCCAGGGACTAACTTGGGGTTCCTGCCCAGGTCAAAAGATGCCCTCTGGGTAAGGAGGTGCTGGGAAAATAAGGGGGGTTATGGGAAGAGGGTTCAGTCCCTTCAAATCCAGGGTATTAATTTGTTGAAATGTTTCCTCATTAAAAGATATTGAGACACACAGCATAATATAAGGTCCTAAATAACAAATATGGGTTGATTGTTGACTGAAAGGTCAAATGTCAATTTGTTGCTCCTACTTTTGTCTCTCCTTCATTATTTTAATTCATTCACAAGTCTGATGTGTGCTGAATTTAACTGATATATTTTAACTCCTTATATCTCATATATTTCCCTTCCCCTCTCCTATTTCAACCCTGCCTTCCCTACCCCCATCATTTTCCTGGCCCTCTTTCTTTCTCCCCGTGTCTCTCTCTGTCTCTTTCTTTCACCTTCTTTCTGTAGATGAAGACAGGTCCGTTTGCCGAGCACTCCAACCAGTTGTGGAACATCAGCGCTGTTCCCAATTGGTCCAAAGTGAACCAGGGTTTGATACGAATGTACAAAGCAGAGGTAGGATATATTTACAGTCTTATAGGCATATTCAGCACATTAACGTCAACATATTTTAAAATCTCAACCAGAGATTTCATTTTCTTCTTATTCCTCTCCAGCCTACTCTTAAAATATATACATACAAACATACATATTTTACTCAAACACTGCCCAAATGCTCACTCAGTCAGATTGATTGTCCAAAAATCAAGGTTTTACGTTTTTTCTATTGTACCACAGTGACACCTGTGCTAATAATTGAGGAACACATTAAAAGAGAACCTACATTTCAGTCATTACTCTTGTTCGTTTTGTGGATGAGCAAATCAGTTTGTTGTGTAAGCATCTGGGTTCTGTAGTTTTAAGGTTTTAATTTTAATATTTTAGTCACACCTTGCTTGCGCTGTACACTTTAAAAGGAGTGATTTTATCATGCCTTTCAATTTGAGAGGGAGTGTGACAATAAAGGGTTAACTTGAGAGGAAAGAACTGTGTGTGTGTGTGTGTATGTGTGGGCCCCACCCCCTTCTCCTGCCTGTGAGCCCACATCCTGTGTTTTCGAGTGCAGCCTGTGACTCTTCCCAGAGCTGAGGGGCCAAACTGTCTGCCTTCACCCCCCCCCCCCCCCCCCCCCCCACCTCCCCCGCACCCTCCGCCCATACACTATCCACTCTCACCCCCACCCCTCCCCCCTCTCCTTCCAAGCCTGGAGCAGCCATCAGCAGGCTCGCATTCCACTCTCCCTCCCCCGGCCCCACACACACAGGGAACAAGCTCCTCTCTCTTCTCAGCCTCTTTCCCTCTACTTCTGTGGCTTTCAATCTATATTTTGCTTTCACTGTAGGTCTATTCTCTTTCTGCATCTCTCCATTTTTCTCATTATGCTTCTCTCAGAAATTACCCTTACTTTCTTTTTTTGTCCTCTTTCTCTCTGTGTATTTCCATCTTTTTCCTTGTCTCTGTTTCTGACTCTCTCAATCTCAGCTAGTCTCTCTTTCCCTATTTGCTGGCGCTCAAAAACCAAACATTTAGCTCAGAATAGTTAAGTAACGCCAAGTGACTTTCTAAAAAACATATTATTTATGAGCCATTTATGAAACAGATGAGTAATGAAGTAAAGAATGACGCCCCTGTGTGAGGTGTTCAAGTTAAAACAGTAGTCTTTGTTATCTTTCCACTCCTGAACTTCATACACATACTGTATCGCCATGCTGTATTTTAGTGTGTAGGATTCAAAACCATTTACTAATTATTTGAAACTATCCACAAGCCACTTTAAATGGTTGGTTTATGAACTAATATATGTATCCAGGTGTATACTGGGTAGTTATGTTACCTATAATTGAATTTCAAGGTTTCTGCATGATTTTTTGGGAGTTGTTGTTTGAAGTTTACAAAGTAGAGTAAATGGATTTTATAGAATCTGCTGGACTTTCATACATCAGAGAACAAATTGAAACTTTCTGCCATGTAAAAGTAATTATCATAAACTCCTGTCAGACTAGAATTTAATCCTGTTTCAGTTCAAGTCCTGAAAATTATACTGATGTTCAATTAATTACCTAAATTAATAGCAAGGACCATTTTCTGATCTTTGATTAGACTAGATTCACACTTTATTTACCCCCATCTCTTTTATAGGTACTGCTTCAATAAAACATGTTTGAGTGTTTTACTTTTGAATGGTGAAGGCTCTGGTTCTGGTATTTATTTTGGTATTAGATTGGCACATCCAGAGAATAGCTAACCCAGTCACATGAAAAGAGAAAAGAAAGAAGTTTGAGGTAATATCTACTCAAGTTAGGAACCCTGGGGTTGCTCAAGTTAGGAACCCTCAGAACACAAATAAGACCAAATGTAGGAATTTGATGTTTTCAGTTGTCTCAGGTAACTAAGCTTCCAGCTAACCCCAAACCACTGTTTTCCATGTTTAGAAATACACTTATTTAGCTTAATCACGGTTTATTAACAGTATTTATGTATTTACAATATGTTCCATCATAAAGTGCATCATTCTTATGTATTAGGTGTATTATCAAGTTTGTATTTGCAAATATCCTACTCTGTGTTCTTCACACACTGCCATATCAATGCTGAGCTTAACCAACTTTTTTGAAAGCAAAGTTTAACATCAACATTATACTTTTTGTGTGAATTACATTTGGAAGTCGTCAAATATGATAATTATTATTACATCAGAGAGTAATAAATTAATGGTCACTTTCTCTAAAGCAGCAGGACTTACTTTGGCTCATATATTCAAACATACATTCCATACCTACATTTCATATTGGTTTCAGTTTTATACTGGTCCCATGCAATACCTGTGCAGGAAAGTGGCCACAGTTTCACATAAGATGTTTCACAGAACATGTCATTGACTTTGACTTAAGTAATTGCATTTGATGTTGAAAATAAGGTGGGAACTCTGCAAAAGGCACATTCATAAATGTGGTTTTACCAGTACACAAGTAAACCAGTTTGCATGCCGTGATGTAAATGTAGTGTTTGCTTAGACAGTAGAGCACTTCAAGAGTAAAGGTGAACCACCTAAAACAACAATGTTTCAAAGTGATTGTGGTATGTAATTTAAGAAATATATTTATTTCCTTTTTACCTAACAAGAATCCTTTTTGTTTCCTGCCCTTTTTCTCCAACTTTTCTCCTCTCTCTCTTTTCCATCTCTCTTGTCCCCCTATCTCTACCTTCTTCACCATATCTAGTGCTTGGAGAAGTTCCCAGTCATTCAGCACTTCAAGTTTGGCAGCCTCCTCTCTATTCAACCTGTGAAGCCCTAATCATGTCATTGAGAGATTTCATGTATGATGGAAAGACCAAACACCCAATCCACCACCCAACCAACAGTAGCATACAATCAACCCCCTATTAGGTGTCTCTTTACACGTCATATGTTCCACACAATTGTAATTAATGCCACCATCATTCATAGTCAAGCTTCTAGATGATAAATCTTCCACTGAATGTTGCAACTGCTGGAAATGATTTGTTTTGTTGTGTGTGCATATGGTCCAAAAAATTACTAAACATTGCAATACTGAGCATAAATCATTACAAGCCTGTATTTATTTGAAAATATACTTAAATTGGATGGTCCTTGGTACATGGTACACAGCAGGAAGCAAGGTGCTTGTGCTTAGTGTAAGTAGAAAGATACGTGAATTTTCTAAGTAACATACTCTTACTTATTAAGAGATTCAGCATTTAAAAGAATTCTGAATCGTTTTCATATTTCAGCAGTGTAGTTTTGTTTGAACAATCCAGATTTTTTCATCTTGTTTTGGCCAATTGTACGTGCAGTTTTGTTGCAAATGTTGTTGCCTTTCCACAGTCATCTTACTCATATTTTAATTTTTGCTATTGGAATGTTCTTTCACAGAAACGGCTTTGATTTTGAGCATACTCTCAAATGTTCGTTAAACTATGTCTTTATTTAAAGGGATGAAAACAAAAATAGTCTGTAATTGATTGTTCTTTACTAAATGGCTCTGAGTACTACACAACAGGTAATAAACCGAATAAGCTTGAGTTTGTAAATACATTCAGACATCTTATCACTATCGAAGATTGGTTCGCCTGCTTCTTCTGACTACATGGCCCTATCAAGTGAACTTGAAAAGCTCTAGACTGCCACTGCAGTTCTTCTGTAGCCTTCCCAGTAATGCTTGTGTCATCAACAATGTGTGTTTGATAATTCAAAAGTTCACATAGTGGAGATTAAATGCATAATCTTGTATGTTTTACTCAAAATATGGCTGAAGTGCCATGATTGGATTAGTTGCATATAGCCGAGGTTTTCAAATCATTCAGGTGAGATGTCTCAATGAGGAAAGGATGTTTGTATTTACAGTAGATACCTAGAGTATATCAATGAGTCCACTGTATGTTTTATGAGGTGAATTAGGTTTGTTACTCCATAACTTTACAGATGAACTATCGAGATTATTTCAATACACAGTTTTCATAGCTACAGGACTAGAAGTGTTGGTCTACTGTACTTCAAAAAACATCTATTCACCACTGGTCAGGGTACTTAAGAGTCCAGCCTCTCCAACAACATGTCATAAAGTGCTTTAAAGTGTTTTTTAAATGGAATACATGGGACTTCATAATTACCATGAACATGATAGTGGTCACTCATTCTTTATCTCATAGTGTGGTTATTCATATCAATACTTAAATTGTGCTATCCATATTTCAGCTACTGTTGTGTTGGCTAACTACATGCAGTATTCTAATCTAAACTTGGCATTAACTTTGTAGGCAGTTGAAGTCACACACTGGCACAACAAAATGTTATAGTCAATTAGCATTTTTTATAAATTGAATGATTTAGATTCATTCATGTTAACACGGCTAACTTTAGAGACATCTTGTAAAAAGGTCCAAAGTACAATACCAAACAGCAATTCAGTTAAGTAGTTACGTTCATTTATTACAACACTGCTAGCAAACTGCCTGAGCACAACATCATGATTTTTTTAATCATCAGTTCTAGCAGTTGTCGTCGTCGTCATCTGCCGCTTGTCCGGGGATCGGGTCGCGGGGGCAGCGACCTAAGCAGGGAGGCCCAGACTTCCCTCCCCCCGGCCACTTCCGCCAGCTCTTCCTGGGGGACCCCAAGGCGTTCCCAGGCCAGCCGAGAGACATAGTCCCTCCAGCGTGTCCTGGGTCTTCCCCGGGGCCTCTTCCCAGTGGGACGTGCCCGGAACACCTCACCAGGGAGGCGTCCAGGAGGCATCCTAATCAGATGCCCGAGCCACCTCAGCTGGCTCCTCTCGACGCGGAGGAGCAGCGGTTCTACTCTGAGCCCCTCCCGGATGACCGAGCTTCTCACCCTATCTCTAAGGGAGAGCCCGGACACCCTACGGAGAAAGCTCATTTCGGCCGCTTGTATTCGCGATCTCGTTCTTTCGGTCACTACCCATAGTTCGTGACCATAGGTGAGGGTAGGAACGTAGATCGACTGGTAAATAGAGAGCTTCGCCTTTCGACTCAGCTCCTTCTTCACCACGACGGACCGATGCAGAGCCCGCATCACTGCGGACGCCGCACCGATCCGCCTGTCGACCTCGCGCTCCATTCTTCCCTCACTCGTGAACAAGACCCCGAGATACTTGAACTCCTCCGCTTGGTTCAGGATCTCCTCCCCGACCCGGAGATGGCACTCCACCCTTTTCCGGTCGATTACCATGGCCTCAGATTTGGAGGTGCTGATTCGCATCCCAGCCGCTTCACATTCGGTTGCGAACCGCTCCAGTGAGAGCTGAAGGTCACGGCCCGATGAAGCCAACAGGACCACATCATCCGCAAAAAGCAGCGACCCGATCCTGAGGTCACCAAACCGGACCCCCTCAACACCCTGGCTGCGCCTAGAAATTCTGTCCATATAGGTAATGAACAGAATCGGTGACATAGGGCAGCCCTGGCGGAGTCCAACCCTCACCGGAAACAAGTTCGACTTACTACCGGCAATGCGGACCAAACTCTGGCACCGGTCGTACAGGGACCGGACAGCCCCGATCAGGAAATCCGGTACCCCGTACTCTCGGAGCACCCCCCACATGAGCCCCCGAGGGACACGGTCGAACGCCTTTTCCAAATCCACAAAACATGTGTAGACTGGTTGGGCGAACTCCCACGTACCCTCCAGGACTCCGCGGAGTGTATAAAGCTGGTCCACTGTTCCACGGCCAGGACGAAAACCACATTGCTCCTCCTGAATCCGAGGTTCGACAATCCGACGGACCCTCCTCTCCAGGACCCCTGAATAGACTTTCCCAGGGAGGCTGAGGAGTGTGATCCCCCTAAAGTTGGAGCACACCCTCCGGTCCCCCTTTTTAAAGAGGGGAACCACCACCCCGGTCTGCCAGTCCAGAGGCACTGTCCCCGATGTCCACGCGATGTTGCAGAGTCGTGTCAACCAAGACAGCCCTACAACATCCAGAGCCTTAAGGAACTCCGGGCGGACCTCATCCACCCCAGGGGCCCTGCCACCGCGGAGCTTTTCAACCACCTCGGCGACCTCAGCCCCAGAGATAGAAGGGCCCCCCCCGATGTCCCCAGACTCTGCCTCCACGTCGGAAAGCGTGTTGGTGGAATTAAGGAGGTCTTCGAAGTATTCCTTCCACCGATCCAGGACGTCCCCCGTCGAGGTCAGCAGCGCACCATCCCCACCGTATACAGTGTTGACAGAGCACTGCTTCCCCCTCCTGAGCCGCCGGATGGTGGTCCAGAACCTTTTTGAAGCCGTTCGGAAGTCATTCTCCATGGCCTCGCCGAACTCCTCCCATGCCCGGGTTTTTGCCTCCGCGACCGCCAAAGCCGCGTTCCGCTTGGCCTGCCGGTACACATCAGCTGCCTCTGGAGTCCTACCAGCCAATAAAGTCCGATAGGCCTCCTTCTTCAGCTTGACGGCATCCCTCACCTCCGGAGTCCACCACCGGGTCCGAGGGCTACCGCCGCGACATGCACCGACCGCCCTGCGGCCGCAGCTCCGGTCAGCCGCTTCAACAATGGAGGCCCGGAACATGGCCCATTCGGACTCAATGTCCCCGGCCCCCCCCGAGACATGATCGAAGCTCTCCCGGAGGTGGGAGTTGAAGCTCCTTCTGACAGAGGGTTCCGCCAGACGTTCCCAGCAGACCCTCACATTACGTTTGGGCCTGCCAGGCCTGACCGGCGTCCTCCCCCACCATCGAAGCCAACTCACCACCAGGTGGTGATCAGTTGACAGCTCCGCCCCTCTCCTCACCCGAGTGTCCAAGACATGCGGCCCCAAGTCCGATGACACGACTACAAAGTCGATCATCGAACTGAGACCTCGGGTGTCCTGGTGCCAGGTGCACATATGGACACCCTTATGCTTGAACATGGTGTTCATTATGGACAAACCGTGTCTAGCACAGAAGTCCAACAACAAAACACCACTCGGGTTCAGATCGGGGGGGCCGTTCCTCCCAATCACGCCCCTCCAGGTCTCACTGTCATTGCCCACATGAGCATTGAAGTCCCCCAGGAGGACGAGGGAATCCCCAGGAGGAGCGCTTTCCAGCACCCCCCCCAGAGACTCCAAAAAGGGTGGGTACTCTGAGCTGCCGTTTGGTGCATAAGCACAAACGACAGTGAGGACCCGTCCCCCCACCCGAAGGCGGAGGGAGGCTACCCTCTCGTCCACCGGGGTGAACCCCAATGTACAGGCGCCGAACCGAGGGGAAACCAGTATTCCCACCCCAGCTCGACGCCTCTCACCAAGGGCAACTCCAGAGTGGAAGAGAGTCCAGCCCCTCTCAAGGAGACTGGTTCCGGAGCCCACGCTGTGCGTCGAGGCGAGGCCGACTATATCTAGCCGGAAACTCTCTACCTCGCGCACCAGCTCAGGCTCCTTTCCCGCCAGCGAGGTGACGTTCCACGTCCCTAAAGCTAACTTTTGCAGCCGAGGATCGGACCGCCAAGGCCCCCGCCTTCGGCCGCCGCCCGTCTCACACTGCACCCGACCCCCATGACCCCTCCTGCGGATGGTGAGCCCACTGGAAGAGGGTCCCACGTTGTCTCTTCGGGCTGTGCCCGACCGGGCCCCATGGGAAAAGGCCCGGCCACCAGGCGCTCGCCATCGAGCCCCACCCCCGGGCCTGGCTCCAGGGGGGGGCCCCGGTGACCCGCTTCCGGGCAGGGGCAACTGAGAACCATTGTTGTATTTCTTCATGGTTGGTTTTTTGAGCCACTCTTTGTCTGGTCTTTCACCTGGAACCTGTTTGCCTTGGGTGACCCTACCAGGGGCATGAAGCCCCCGACAACATAGCTTCCAGGATCACTAGGACACGCAAACCCCTCCACCGCGGTAAGGTGGTGACTCAAGGAGGGGTCTAGCAGTTGTCAGTATCCTATTTATTTATCCTCCATTCATACTAGTATGGTAAACAAATGACTTAGTCAGGACACTCTTTAATCAAGGGTGATTTGAAAATGTTATTCAAGTAAAGTTTAACATATAGGAACAGAATTAGTTAGTATAGTGTGTGAGTATTATTGTTGTTACTATTAATGTCATTTATTTGGGACATTGTTTTTGTTGGGTGCATGCATCTGAAAACCTTTGGGGCCCCTGAAATGGGTAGTTAATGGTTTGCTGAGTAATGCGAAAAGAGATGGTGGTATATTCAGTCTCTGCACCATTCTACAAATCAAAACGTTGTTCCTTTTCACACCACGTGGAGGAGCTCGCTCTACACTACGAAACGAACGAAACCAATTGACAACAGTTTCACTGTGGGAGTGCGCTGCTGCGGGTTAATATGGGCTAGAATAATAAAAAATTAAGATTTCCGCGCAAATTGTATGACAGGACTGTTCGCCCATAACCTACATTTAACATACAGCAAGTACAGAACAAAAAACGCATTCCAGGCTGTCATGTAGCCTTTAAGGTTGAGAACATGCACATTATTCCTGAGTAGTGTAGCCTAGCCTACATGTTTTTCATTTTCCAGTTAAGATAATGTTAACTTGCATAGCCTATAGGATATAGCCTACAACTGAAATAATCCGAAAAGTGGCGCACATTTTTGTATTGTTTTACAGACTGCGTAATTGTGATGTAGACTAGGCTTTGTCAAATATGGAGAAACGATGGAAATAGTCACGAGAAATGAAGAGACGTAGCAATTTGATGTTGGACGTAATGCGGTATCTCATTGAAAGGAGTCGAAAGGTCTCTGGTTGGAATAAAAACGAATGAGACAGAGGAGGAGGGGTGGGAAACGGGGTGGGTGAGAGGGAGGAGGGGGTGGGATGGCGGGGGTGGGGGATGAGGGCAGCAGAGCCGAGGTCAGCCCGAGGTGCCGCTACACAGGCTCTCTAAAGCCTTCATTCATTGATTTTGAAGAACACCACCAAGTGGCATGTAGCAGAGATAACACGACTGCAAGTTTTGGGTAAAAAAATATATCTGGCAAAAAGGCGGGCTGCTTCCGCAAAGCTCACAGCAGATTCACAACCCGCGAGAGTATGGGATTTAGACTAACCAAACGTTTTTTAAACGTTTTGAAAGCTTTCTGCGGTCAATAAAGATGCAAATGTCCCGAAATCCTGAGAATAAACGTAGGATTAGTTGGTATTGCTATAAAACAAAACAGTTGACCTAGGCCTCACTCAATGTAAAAAATATAGCCTACAGGATGTGCTGCATATTTAAACATTAGCAGGCCTACATTGCAGCAATGTCATGCATTCAAGTTCTGTAGGCTATGTATTAATGTTTTAATGTAGCCTACGCTATCATGATTTAAAGTGTAGGCTATTGTGTAGGCCCAGTCCATTGGTAAATTTCGGGACAACAGTCTCCCAATCATAGCCTTAATATTCTTACATTATGAAAAGACACCAAGATGTGTGTAGGCTAAGGTCTCAAGTGAGTGGCGATACAAGAAAAAAGACAATAATTTTCATTTTTTATTAAGATTATAAATTTTTAACAAATATGTTCTAAAACAGTTTTACCCGGTGATATACAATTTAATATGCACAAAAATACCAACATAATATGGAGAGAACGCCTGAAAACGTTATTTCAGTACACATAGTGCTTATATAATGTGTGGGTGTATGGCTAAATTATGATTTTGCCTTTTTAAAACAAAAGGTCTAAGATTTTTAGAAAATTAAACAAAACTCACAAAACCAAGTAATGTTGGCATCATGAATTACTGTAAAGGCTCGGTCAAACTTTGTGAAAGATTAAGGGGGAGGGGTTATGCTCAACAGACCAAAACTGTCAAAAAATACCTGGATTGATTCGATTCCGCGTGCATTCTGGGAGTTGGAGTAATTCATGGTTCCAATTCTGGCTTGATAGAAGTTGGGCCAATTGAGATGGCTCATAGTTGATGTATCCCTCGTGAGCTTTAAGATTCAAATTTAGGTCTGAACATTGATTGCTCTCAACTTGGGCTATGTGATCGAAACATGCCATAGGTCCTGCTTGTAAAGGCTTTACTCAATGTTCATCCCAAGAGACACAATATACAATATGTAGGCTAATAGCCTATGTTATGAAGCCAAGCCTTACATACATGTGCTTTGTTGTTTACAGAACACACCATTTAGCTAAGCCATCGTAATGGACACATTTTTAGACTGTGCAGAGGGCAATAGCATGATATTGGGTTTTCGTTGTATATAGTGTCTCAAAGTATTGTGTTTACACTTTTTAAATGAGAGCAATGCTCGAACATAATTTGCGAAAGAGACATTCAACCACTTCGAATGTTTGCAACAACAGCTAGCAGTAGTATGCGTTGGGTTTAAGGCAACGAAATGTACTTCGTTTGATAAAATTCACAATGTGTATGTCGACATTTTCGGTTTAAAAGGAAAGCCTGCACATCACATGTGGTAGCCTACAACCTTTCTCTCTCCCTCCCTGTAAAAAACGAAACCCAACAAATAAAAACTGTTCAATGTTTAAATAGCAGGTTTTTGTAAAAATAAAGTCGATTTGATTTAGACTTTGTACAATTATCATAAAGTGTTTGTTTCTAGCTTACCATGGAGTCAAAAAGCTACGATAGCTCTAGTCCATGCCCCGAGGCTCGCTAGGGCTTGTTTGCTACAGAATTGTCCGTTTAAGGCTTGCTCAAAGTCCGCCTGTCTGCTCACTAGCCCTGAAAACCCCGAGCCAAAGATCGAGATCAGATTGGAAATGTTTGACGGGTCCAAGTGTTCCGAATTTGCATATGAGCAGTCCTCGAATTTTGCTCTTTTACATGGTGTAAAATCCGGAATCTCCTCGATATCTGAAAGATAATAACCGAAGTCAACCTTGCGTTTCTTTGATGGGGTCTGTGCGCCCTGGCAGCACTGTTGGAGCGACGCGCAGCAGTCCTGATGAAGGTACCCATTCTCTACCGTAGTCACTACGTGTGTGTCCAAATCCAGCACTGTCGTTTTGTTGCAGTGCATGTTATTCACTGGAGAAAAGTCACAGTTGGTAACAGGGAAAGCTTCGGCACAACAGCTTCGGTAGAACGAAGGCTCTGTTTCCTTGCAGACCTCCTCGCTTTGGAGTGAGAGAGAGTGCGCCGCTGACTGCACTGCTGCTAGGTGGCACACAGGCGGTAGCGCGCCGCAGAGACTCGCCGGTTCGCTCGCTCCGACGTTGCCGCAGCAATCCCCACTCTGCTCCTCACAGTCTTCGGGCAAGTCGAGTGGGTTTAACTCCTGGATTTCGTTGCAGACGGTCATCACCTCCTCGTACTGTTGCATTCTGTAGATCTCCGCGTACTTCTCGTTCATGTAGACCTGCCTTGCGTTCCTCAACACATAAGAGACCAGGAGGTTTTTGTGCAGCTTGATTCCTCCTCTCTGCGTCCTGGAGTTGTGAATTTTTCGTAAAGAAATCGAAATTAGACTCTGTGCATCCACTGCACACTCCATAGTGTTGATCATTGTAATTATTTAGTCGTTTCCCCCTCCTCTCCTTTGAAGAAAACCGACTTTATCTCAGTGGAAGTCACGATATTTCGTTCGGGGGCGAAGGCTTAAGTCAGTTCTGTGGAGAAACATTGAACACGCTGTCCGCTACACTCTGTGTGTGAGCAAGCAATCATTTGCTAGGAACGCTTAGCCAGAGTATATATATTTCGAGAATGAGTCCGCCCACCTCGACTTCTGCCAATGAGCGCCCGGGTTTGCTGTTGAATGACATGCAAAGTCCGCCTTCAGGTGTCGTTCAGAGCGAATCAGAGTAAGGCGGTTGTTCTGTGCTATTCAAATTCCAAATCGACTTTATCAAGCTGGAATGAGATGCACTAAACCGAGTCAGGTCAAAATGTGGTCTATATGTGTCAAAGTTATAAACTTAAATCAGACTTATGTTTGTACAAAAAAATGAAACTAAAATAAAACATCTAAAATTCTAAGTAGTAAATGAGATGGGGATGGGGTGAAGGTCCATCCATTGATTTTATTTATTTATAATTCCTTGTGTATGTAAATACTACA
This sequence comes from Hypomesus transpacificus, assembly GCF_021917145.1. Classification (NCBI taxonomy): domain Eukaryota; kingdom Metazoa; phylum Chordata; class Actinopteri; order Osmeriformes; family Osmeridae; genus Hypomesus; species Hypomesus transpacificus. Next base: position 7,192,556 of record NC_061081.1, on the reverse strand, counting down.
CAAATCCATTATTAAATTGTTATGTAATTACTTTATTGAACAAACATATGAGTGTTTAAAAAATATGTTCTGCTTCTTTAATGCTCACAACTTGTGGTCAACATTTAGCAACTGAGTAGTCTGCTTAAGATACTGTAAATTGATCTGAAATGTGTAGGGAGTTATTTTTGTTAAGTTGCTCCTATACAGTATAAAGTATAAGATGATATAAAGTATAATATAATTATATTGTTATTTCAAGAACTGTAAGACATTTGGAGCTCTTCATTTTTTTGACAGGATCAAGACGTTGAGGTGACCTTATCTCAGCTATGTTTTACCTATAAAACAACTATTTATTATCCAAGTCCATATGCAAATCACCATACCTTTCAGACTTTTGGTCATTGACAATTACAATCTAAAAGTTAGATGTACATTACATTTAAAATGTTACTCGTTTAGCTTTTCTCCAAAGTGAAAAACAAATAGTGGAACAAAGAAAATACACCAGAAGATCAAGAGTCAGAAGTGCATAGTTTAGTTGTTGTTTAGTGTTGTTGAAGCCAAGAGATGAAGCCATTATGTAATAGTGTCAATCAACAATAAATGCCTTCTGAAACATATATGGAGAAATCCATGGGATCTACATTCAAGTTAATATGTATTGGCCATCTAGATAAACATGACCAATGACAAAACAGGCTGTGAAAACATTGAATTGTTGTTTGTAAGCTTTTTATATATATATATATATATATATATATATATATATATATATATATATATATATATATATAAGAAGAAGGCATCCCGGATTTAATCGTATGAGTCAATGTTTTTGTAAATAAATATGTATTTTTAAAACATGCATGTCACTATCATAGGCACCCCTTGAGAATCCTATGAATAAAAATAATTGATGTATATTACAATCAGTATTTAAATTCAGAAAGTTTCTTTAAATCTTTAGGAACTCGTAAGTGGACATCCATGACATCATATTTTACTAGGGGAATAAATATGAAGTGTCCCATTTGTTCTCAATCAACATGGTAAAGGCAAAGGTAACCCAGAAATAACATGAGACAAATGGTTGTTTACCTTCACAAATTAAACAGTCCATTCATATAATTACTTGCTGGAAATCTAACTTAGTCGCCGTTTTTAACGTCCAAAAGTCTTTGTAACCTTATAAGACTACATGGCAACAAAGTCAATCAAGCACCAGGTGACATTAAGTCAAAACCTGTTTGTCTTAGCTGGCACTAAGTGGTCATTGGATCTTCAGACAGCAAAGAGATTCAAAACATATCTCCAAATCCATAGCATGAAGCTTTTGCATTTGCTATCATAGTCCCCTGATCTAAATCCCATTTAAAACCTGAGGGGCGAGCTGAAGAGGCAACATGCAAGCACCAATGACTCCAAGGTGAGAGAGTTGCTGTGTGAAGGAATGTTTTCAGATTATTTCCTGTTATGTTCTCCCACCTCATCAAAAATAATAGGAGACACTCAGATAAGTTAACTTGGGAAATAGAGGGCGCACAAAGTAATAAATGCAGGGCTGCCAATATTAGGGACATATTATAGGGATGATTTAGAAATAAAGCAAGATAAAAAACATTTCAGTTCAGAAAGAACTCAAAAGTCAGATCTTGTGTGATCATTTTAATGGCTTGAACTTAGAATGCGTTATTTGTAAATCCTAATTAATTAAAAGTGAGTAGGTAAGGATTGCAGGAAATTGTGATGGGATCTTCAAGCATGTTGCGTAGGGTGGCAAACAATCTTTTTTGAAACTTTATGAATTTTGGGTACATACACACAGGCACACAAATAGACACATTTCCATATAGCCACAAACATAAACACATACCACATTGACTTGCTCCTTGTATCCCTCTCTCCCCCTCTCCCCTACACCTTAGCTTGAAAATCCTTGAAGGGGAATGATGGGGGAATCATGCAGATACAGCACATCTAACGCTGCACAGCTATTCCAGCGCTGTCTCAGATCTGCTCCTCTCTACCCCTCTCTGGTTCTATCTCTCCTTCCACACACACACACACACACACACACGCGCACACACGCACACACACACACACACATACGTGCACTTTCCAATACCCCCACCACCACCCCTCTGTCTGTCTACCTCTCAAACATACGCACAGTTTCACTCTCCCTTAGATAGAGGAGAACTGCTGCTGCATCTTAACAATACCTGGGAACGGAGTGGCCTTCTCTTAGCTATGCATTGAGAGGGAAGAAATCAATAACCGCATGTGTAACTAAGGCAGACTACCAAACTGGAATAGTGATAAGCCCCTCTTTTTCTTTACACACAGGTGAATATTGTGTATGTATAGTGTCTGTCTGTCTCTCTGAGAGAGATATCTGCTTATGTGAATCTGCACAGCTTGTGGATGTGTCTACCATTTGGGTATTTTTAGCATGCAGGCGTGTCCAGGTGTGTGTGTTGGTTTCAGATACATGTATTCCTCTCATAATGAAACATTCTGTGGTATCTTTGAGATGAAGCCTTCTCTGTGGACCCCTTAGTGTCCATGGTGTATCTCTATGTTGTACATACTTTAGTTTTAATCAGGGATTAGTCCAAAGAGTATAAAGAGCCATTATCACCTAGCAGTACACCTGAGCTCTCCATGTGATTACAGCCCAGTGGGTAGAAAAAGAGAATACAAGGCAATTATTAGAAACCAAAAACATTTCTTACAAAATAAACTTCGTACTGGGCTTTGAAGAGCTATATTTTGGCTGTCTGATAAACTTGGTTATCTGTTGCATTACATTTTGATCAAAACAAATACATTTTGGTCTAATAAACAAATCCACTTTGATACTGTGAAAAACAGACACCGCACAGATTGATGTATTATAAGGTCCAATGGAACACAACTTTACTTTAGTCTACTTACTGCACCTCATCATTTTCTTGTACCGTGTTTTGGTACTGATAAGCATACATGGGTTGCCATTGATTGCATCATTAATTTCATTACTAAATTATGTTTCATATCAAATGTTTTTAAGCAATTATATACTCTGTTTTTCCTGTTACATCTCCGACAAACCAATAGTTCCAGAACATCTCTTAAGGGCACATTACACAGCTGATTATGCTACTCTGTTAATGCAACCATCATGCAACCTCATCCACTTATTCCACTCATTATGATGGCAGATGTCAGACCTAATACATACAACACAGCATCATAAAGCATAGCCTAAATGAAAAGGATAATGTGGCAACAAATCTGAATCAAATGTTATTTATTTATAAATACATACCTGTAGTTTTATTGCCCTAGCTTTCCCTTTTTAAATAATGTGTTTGTTTAGGTATTTTCACTTTTAAAATGAACTTCCGGCCAAATATGTCCTATGCGTTTTTATGCATTGTTCAGGTATTCTTTACAAATTCAAATAGGCCTAACCAATTATAAAGTGTTCAGATAAAACTGTAAACGAGTCTATATGTTCATAAGCATATAGGCAAATTTGTGACCCCGGGCATAAGTTCTACATCTTAAAATGTTTTGTGGAGCGCACCAGGATTTCTGACAACGCACTTTTTCCTGTCATCTAAGCCCAAATTGGAGTTTAGAAAACTACAGTTTCCGCCTTATGATTCAATGAGAATTTAGGGAAACCTACCATGAAAGCATTGTGGGATTTGAAGTTGGGACCTGCACATGGGACACTTGCAAGCACTCGGTTGCAGCAGGACTTGTAGCCTAGGTAAAATATCAAGGCGGAGCGTTCAGTGCTAGGCAGGCAGATGCTTTCTGAACTTAAAGGCAATGTAATCAGCTAAAACGTAAATCGCCCATTGCCAGTTCAGAGAGCCATTTGCCTCCATCATTCCTGGACACTTCGAACCGAAAACAATCCGCAGGGCGCAATGCTTTTGCAAAGAAGAAGCACGTTTGTAGTCGATCAGCACGTCTGTGAAGCCTATTTGATTATATCTGGATAGATGAAAGAACAATTAACCTACTTCATTTACTCGAATAACATGATTTCTTTGCTGTTTTGATGGGGTGTTTCGCAGTCTGTTGATGAGTCCTTGACTCACTGTGTGACCATGTTTGTACGGTAAGGTTCGTGCTCTCTTTATCGATCAATTCATCTTCTTTTGTAAGAGCCCGAAATATGAATACATATGCAACACAATGTAGCGACAATGTATCACACCTAATCTTTTATAGGTTTTGTACCCGGTGGTATTTATTGGCCTAGTTAATGCTAAGAAAAAGATCATGCCATTTAGGACTATAGCCCAATAAACGCTAAAATGCTATGCTAAAAAAACGTTACTAGTGTTTTTTTTTGTCTTTTATCCTCACGTTTTGAACTGGACAGTGGCGTAGATGGTTTGACAAGAGTTATGATGTGCTTCAAAAATAAACCTATACAAAGGCCATTCATTTACTGGTGTGGAACTACAATTGGAAATCTTGTGTAGCTACCGACTTTAACGTTAGTGTGTGACGCACTATAAGCATAGTCCTGGATTTAATGAATGGGTAAAAAAAGAGCTCCTCTCCCCTTTAAGAGTGTACGACCCTGTCACGGAGGAGGCGTTAAGCCTAGAGGCAGAATTCAGCCAATTAAAAAACTCTGACCCCCCTCCAGAGCGCATGTCAAAGGAAGGGCGGGCTCAAGGCTTGAGCAATGTGTGCAGTTTCCAAGGAAACTGAATGTCTTGACCTCTCCGTATCCCTCCACCCTCCCTAAGAAAAATGATCAGTTTCCATGGAGATGACAGTACCTGCAAGCATGCTGTTATTCCCGTAAAGTGTGCCGATGAAATGGTCGGAAAGAAGTCTCAATAGCTGTGTGTAAAAAATAGAAAAAACGTGGTAATAGAAAAAACGCCTAATATTTTTTGGGCAAAAAGGCAGTTATTGGCATATGCACACATAGCCTATACTGTGTGTACCTATAATCTCTCTCTCTCTCTCTCTCTCTCTCTCTCTCTCTCTCTCTCTCTCTCTCTCTCTCTCTCTCTCTCCCTCCCCCCCCCCCCCTCTCTCTCTCTCTCTCTCCCCCCCCCCCCCCCCCTCTCTCTCTCGCTCTCTCTCTCCATATTTATATATAACCAGTTCTGAACCTTATACATTAGTTCTGAATCTTATAAACAACATCCAAAAGCACATCTTGACAATCTGAAAAGGTTCTCAAATGGAACCCTTATTTACAACCTTTTTTAAAGTATCAACACCATTGTTATTTTTATGTAAGGTATGACAATGTTTTTTATATATTTTTATTTTACTTTACATGCAGGCTTGTGTTTGTGTGTGTTACGACCCCCTATATCTCTACAACCCTCTATGTGTTAGAGCCAATGTTCTTGAATGAGAACCGAGTATTATGTGCTCTACAGTGCTCTCCTGTGTTTGCTGCTGCTGCCTCCCTGCATCTCCCCAGGAATGTGACTAGCCTGCAACCTGTTCAGACTTATATGCATGCCTGCCTCTTTGGGTGTTTTTGCCAAGGAGCCACCCCCACACCTGCAAGCAATGGCTAGAGAAGGTAGAGTGACGTATTGGCTGTAAGAATGTAACAGTCGTATTCCACTGCTGTAATAATGTTCTGTTAAGTTTGACAGTGTATGACGTTTTTGAGTATGAAATCATGATATCAGGTGTCAGGCAGAATGCTGAGTGAAAATGTTGAGTTGGTGTCCCCTTTTTTTGCATAGTTAATGCATCATCAAAATGTTGTCTTCCACAATGAACACACTAATTTACACAGAGCAGAGTAAAGAATTGTAAAACCCAAACAAAGCTTTTTAATATAATCCCTAAACTTGGTATTGAATCATGAACCTCTTCCTGTCACCCAAAGCATTTGTTTACATGTTTACAGAGTAGTAAAAAGGTTATTTACTATAGCTTTGTAGCCCCTTTTACACATTTTTGTTGCAAGAGCTAAGATCTATTTCTGCAAGAGCTCAGATCTATTTCTAACAACTTGGTAACCATGTTGATTGCCGCCCATGTTAGTCTTACACACAATGGCAGCAGTGAGGTAAGGAAAAGCATGGTGTCCAATGCAGGCATTTTTTCCCTGCTGAGATGAATAGTATAAAGAAGCTTGGAGGCCATGCACATTTTTGTTGCTTCATCTTTCCATCCAAATGTGGCATAAGCTGCAAGAAGGCAAAGTAACCTCTGCCCCAGTCTCTACTGGATCATCAGAATATCTAAATTTAGTGACCAAGGATTAGTGAAAGATTAGTAGAATATGGAAGTGGAACAACGGGATGTATAGAGCTGACCATAATCTCACATTAGACAAACATACAGTACAGTACGGTTACATTATTTTTCTTGTTGGTTCTTCTTTTCAGGTGTTGCATCATAGAGGACTATCATTCTGATTGGTTATTCCAATTTTCACCATTCTGGTTGGTTCAAAAAAACAAAACAAAAATTCTGGGTACCTTATAGATGACTAAATGAAATAAGTTAATTGCAACTAAAGTATTTTTGCAGATATTGTCTTTGTAAACCAGATCAAAATATTGCTTTAGCACAGACAATTTGTAGATTAATGTTTGAGTTGAAGATGTTAATGTTGAGAATATGCTCTATAATCATCAAGACGTTTCAAGTTTGTCCAAATAATCAGTGACCAGAAATATCTGCACTTGAACAATTCACCATCTATGCAACAGTTCTGCCGTTAATGTGATATTATACAAAGTGTACATGAGAGACCATAGTCATTGTAACTGAGGTAAATTAATTGTTCTCTAGCATAGACTCCTTCTCCCTGACATATTCCATGTGTTGGTTCAAACTTGCTGAAATGTTTTTATCAAAAATAAAAGTGAAACTGACATGGCTGTAATGTTCCCTCAAGGAACTCTGCAGGAAAGACAACATTAGTCCAATAAGCTTAATACAGAACAGCTACTTCCTCTATACTGTAAAGTGGAACATTTAAAATGTTGAAAACAATTAATTCTGATATTTCTTTTAGTTTTTGTATGACTTTTAGTCAGAAGTCAAGAGTCAGTATTCCTGACACAGACGATGGTTTCTTGAGACTAATGTCTGTGACCTGAAATGATTAGAGAATAGGTTCAGTCTTAGAAACTGGGCTTGTTATTAGCAACATTTTTTATACTGTCGTAAATAGTATTATCATTGATATGGTACAAAATCTTCAATATTCAACAATAAACACAAATCTGTGTTTGACCCTTTTTAATGTGCTGACTTAATGTAAAAGTTCACTCAGCCAGGACAGTGTCATGAGCTGCTCTTCTTGTTGCTCATACTTTGAAAAGAGAATCCTAGTCAGTGGATGTTTTCTATCATAAGTCCAAAGCCAGAGGCTGGCAACCCATTAGTAGACATTTAATCATCTAAATGAAATCACTTTGTCTAATTAAGACATCTCCAGCGCCACTTGCTGGTCTGGGAATTATGGCACTTAGCCATAAAAGATTCTGCCCTTGTCTGAAAAGGAGGAATGGCAAGCTCTGGACAGTGTGTGGACTGTGTCTTAAATGTTGTTCTTTGGTAGATCAGTGATTGAGGGTTTGTTTGAATCTCCATAGTGAGGTGGATTCCTGTCATCTACGATTGAGGCTTGTTTCCATCTTCAGACAGATTTTAACATGGGACCAATGGAGAAAGGGGAAAGTACATTGTGCCACATTTTCTGCACCAAAGTTGTTTAATGGTCACTTTCCGAATGGTTGTCAGCATTTTGTTGTATTAAATAATTGTTTATTCAGTTAGTATGCTGATTTACTATGATAACAGTGAAGTGAGCCAGGAATGAGTTTTATATGACTCAATGTTGTTACATTTATAATGAACCTGAAATGTACTCTGAATCCCCTCATTATGTGGCCTAGAGTGCAATGGTCCTCTCTCATGCAACACAGTGTGGTTACTCTTTAACAAGTCACAAAAGTGACATCATTCCTCAAATATTGCTTGAAGGTGACCAGGTAAAAAATAACTGATTTAATTTAATCGAAAAGTTAATCAATGTCCACAAAGTGACATTCTGTGTGCAATTAGTTCACCATAAATACAGTGTACATGTGGTAGTTCTTCAAAAAGGGTGAGTCATTTGTCTTTGAACAGCAATAGATTATCCGTAAATCTCAAAAACATGTATTAATACCTAACAACATTAAAGTTGAATTGGGATCACTGAGGTTCCATAAAACCAAAACAAGCTGAGGGTCTTAGTGTGTAATAACTACATCCAAATCAGAATGGTTAGGTCGTAATAAAGCAATGGCACAAATGTTCGTTTTAAAGCTCAGTCCAACACAGGGTTAACAAAGCAAAAACCAGATTGGCTGCATTCAGGAACTTACCAACCAAGATGATGTCATGTTTCCTGCTCATTGTGAAACTGCTTGTTTCATACCAGGAACACTTACAGTCTTGAAACAGAGTGAAGTTGAAACATGTTCGTTTAAACACTGCACCAATAAGGCGAATTGAAATCAGCCTACAAAACTTAAACAATATGACAACAGAAATGGGAACAAAAGCCTCATTTATGGTTTAAAAAGACAGTTGTATTAAAGTAACAAAGGCATTTTAAAATCTCACAATATATCTTACAGTAATAATTGTATGTCAGTAGAGTTTGAAGTTTCTGTGAAGTTGGTAGTGAATGTTGTTACTGTTGGGAATTGATGTGGAAGGAAAGCTGTAATATTGTGTAAGTATGACTGCAGTCATGTGGTGTACTCCCCTCTGCCTGAGTACACTCTCCTCCCAGTTCTCAAAGTCACACACGTACACATGCACGCACACACACGCACGCATGCACACACACGCACACACACACACACACACACACACACACACACACACACACACACACACACACACACACACACACACACACACACACACACACACACACACACACACACACACAATGACTCTCTCTGTAACATTAGACAATGCTTATGGACAGAACACACAATTACACTCACACAGAGTTACACATAAACTAATGAATACACATACACGTACATACACACAGATTTGGAGACTCATGTCTGACTCAAGATTAACCAGAAGCAGACAGAACATTATTGTCTAAAGGGACTTGAGACTATGATCAGTCTTGTGACCAAGGACTTGAGACTTGACTACTGTATTTCAAAGAATGAATTGTCACAAACACACATACGCACGTGCTCAAATACATCCATGTAAACATAATGCACAAACACTGTTGTAGTATCGTCTTCTGCACTGCTATACAAACCACGATACCCCCTCAACCATGTTCCTGACTCATCTGCATGGTCATGTTTGAATTTCCTTCCTTCCTTTCAACTTTCTGTCCTTCATTCCTACCTTCCTCAGGATCCATCACAGGACTAAATATTTGCAGTTTAGTTAAGTCAGTCATTTGTTTTAGGTAGCATTCATCGTTACAGGATTCAGACAAGGTATACATATCATCTGGAGTCTCTACAGACAACCAGAGAGTGAGAAGTCCTAGTGGACCACTCCCAGGAAGCACATCTCCTTATCCCTCTTTTGGGAAATCACACAGAGTGCTTCACAGTCTCAAATACCATTGGTGCTTTGCATCACTTCTCAATGTCTCTCCTTTTTCTTATTCATATTAGACACTCTAAGGGTCTGGCTTAGAGCCAAAGTCTCAAAGGTAAAGGATGATAGAGGAGAAAAACAAGCCCTTCATGTAAAAAGAATTCAGCAATCAATTTTCTTGAAGTTGCATATCAATGCTGTTCACCTATATATAGAGGCACTTACATCAGGTTAGATGATAAGAAGGATGTATATGTCTGTTTGTGTGTTTGTTGAAGTGTGCTTGAGACAGAAGACGTAAGGACAAATCAACACAGGCCTATGTGTTTCTGATGACAAAAAGGGGTTGATTGTGTGTGTGGTAATGTGAATGTGTGTTTGCACTGCATAATAAAATGAGGGATACAGCAAAAATGTGTGTGGGCACAAGTATGTGTGTACCTAAATCTTGTCGAACCAGTCTATGCACGTGTTTGTGACTCATACCATTGGAGTGAAGCAGCAGGAAGGAGTGTTACAGAGGCAAACAGGAGCCCATTCTAACCTAGTCTACCCTAGACCTCCCTATATTATGAAGAAGACATTTGCCTGTAAAAAATTGACAACCCGATGGACGACCCTAACTCTTGACCTTGAGTTTCTTTTTTGTCACCTGAAGTTTTGAGCCATTTCTTTTGGTTTCAATTTGGAGAGGGGAAAGCCACCTCCATTCCCCCCCACCCCGTAGATATAACTGTTTCTGTAACCTCCCCAAAAGTGTAAGGATAGGTTTTTGCTCATTTGCATGTCATTTGTGTACACACTACACTCTTTTGGGTTGGAAGGAAAAGTTATGTCAGTGATGTAAATTCTTATCCACCAAATAATGCTATGATTGCATAATATGCAATCTGGAACAACCTAGATTCCCGAGAGCGCTCCATAAACAAACACTTAGTTGCTAGGGCTAATTCTAAACACATGGCGGCACTTGCAACTCCCCCCCCCCCCCCTCCTAGAAATACACAGAAACATTTTCATGTTCCTGAAGCAAGGGTCCAGGGCTGGGCCGTCGCTACACTGTGTATTATGCATTATGTATGGTGAGTTGGGACTGAAGTTTACTCTTCTTCTGACTCTATGACTCTAGGTTTGCGTATCAGGGACACATTTGTGTGTTTAAACATCGGTGAGAATAAATTTATGTAATTGATTCATCTAAAGAATGTATGAGTTTTCCATATTTCAAAGATTGGTAGACTACTAGATTTTTTCTACAATCAGCTAATGATGAGTATCTCTATTTCACCTAGGATGTGAACCAGCAACCCTTTGGGTACTGACAGCTCTGGTGAAAGGGGGGATTCCCCTCCTTCACTACAACACATTAAACAAGTCTCTTAACAAATGAGACCTTGTCCAGCAAACTCATCGCTCAGGATTGTTCTACACATGTCTATCGCTCCTGCGGTGCGGTAAATCTCCACAGACACAACACGGCAACATTCATCAGTCCAAACAACACATTTATCAACAACTCCTCAGGAGTGAATGAGTGAGTAAGTAAGGGGGGGAAGAGTAAAACAGAGCAGGAAGAGATTAGCTTCATGTACTGGGCTGCAGGTTGATGAGTAAGTGAACTTTCATGTTCTTTTATTATTTGCTCTTCATATGTAAAACATATGTAGGTCAACTAAAAAAACTATACACTGAATGAGTTTGTTCTCCAAAGTATATATTTTAACATTTGGTCAAATGTCATAATCCTGTGTCTCTGTGTGTTTATGTGTGTGTGTATAATTGTGAAGGTGTAACTGTGTGTGTGTGAATGCTTTAAACACATGTCTATGTATCTGCTTCTGTGTGTGTGCATGTGTGTGTTAGCTCTGTAACTGTGTGTGTGCATGTGTGTGTGTGTGTGTGTGTGTGTGTGTGCATGTGTGTGTTAGCTCTGTAACTGTGTGTGTGTGTGCATTTGTGCGTGTGTGTGTGTATGCATGTGTGTGTGGATGTGTGTGTGTGCATGTGTGTGTGTGTGTGTATGTGTTTGTTAGCTCTGTAACTGTGTGTGTGTGCATGTGTGTGTGTGTGTGTGCATGTGTGTGTTAGCTGTGTAACTGTGTAGCTGGTGCTGGTCGTGGGTGAGCTTGTTTGAACTCTGCGGTTAAGCTGTTAGTCTGAGATGAATGCAAGGGGGGGTTAGTGGAGGAGGAGGAGGGGCTTCTATGAGCCTCCTTTGAAGTCTGACACAGGGGGTTTACCCCTCCCACCAGGGGGGACAGTGGCAGAAAAAATGCCCCAGAAAAAGGAGGGCGAGAAACAACTTTAAACTGCTTTGTCTCAACAAAAATGACAGGTTCCTGTCCTTTAAGCCCACCCTCCAACTTTTGACTGTGGGAGCAGTGTAAAATATTTGGTTGTACAGAAATATTGAAACAGCGTAGAATGTATTGTATTAACAGTGTTGTCAGCTATATTTCTAAATGACAAAATAATATTTAATAGGTTAACTGTCTTGTTTCTAGTTTAAGTTATGTTTGTGAGAGAATCTTTTAAAATTAGTTCCCCTTTCTGTGTTAGAATATAGTAGGGAAACTCCCTGCAAACATTTTGTGTTACACATAACCGGACAGCCTTTCCATTTACACTGCTGGAGCAGCTGAAAACAAGTTGATGCTCACTTCTTTCCACAAAGAAGCACCTAAACATTCTTTCATTGTAGACAGCCATATCAAAAGCCAGTTAGACTTTGAGATTGCGGAGGAAAATCAAGACAGAGCAGAGAGAGAGAGTACAGAAGGAGAAAGAAAGACCAGAAGGAGCGAGAGAGAGAGAGAGAGAGAGACTAGAGCAGGAGAACAAAGAGAGAGAAAGGGATAGAAAGAGAGAAATACCTGAGAAGAATTTCAGTGGAGATAAGCAAGGGGGCCGGGCTGGGATGCGTACAAACAGGCCCTCTGATGAATCAGCTATGGGTGTGCCTGTGGACTGCCTGCTCCAAGTCGGTCTACAGTGCTTGCATGATTTATTCAAAAATGAGTCATCACTTTTCACTTAATTACATTTCCTCTTATTTGGAAAAGTGTCTACTGTTAGCCTATTTAATATTATTCTAATTATTTGTATTTTTTCCTCCTGTTGACATCATCATGGCTCTTAAACCATAGGACCTGAGTAAGGATTCATGCTTAAATGTATTCCAATGTCCTGAGTGTAGGGTTGTGGGCGAGTACAGACGAGGGAAAAGAATGGTTGAAGCTGCGTCAGTCAGTCTAAAACAGTAAGACACCTATCTCCACTGGATAGGGCCATGAGTTGGCGTACAACACTCATCAGCAAATACACTTTAACCTCAGAGAGGATACTGCTCTCATTGTGACACAGAAACCCAACACCACCAACCTTGTTGTAATACAACTGGGGGAAAAATAAGGAGGGAGAAATATACTGTAGCTATGGAGGAAAAGTTTGAGAGCCCAATGTTAGCCCTGATATATATTTGTCGTTCCTGAAAGGGGGCCTTAAAGGCTACAGGTCAGCTGTCCATGGGTCTTAGACATGCTGTAATTTAACATTACCCTTTTGGACCCCTGTCCACTTGTGTGGTCTGCTTTTAAAAGCTAGATGATAAATGTTGAGAACATTCGCGTTTGTTTTCAACCTGAATGATAACTGTCATGTTCGTTTCAAGTCATATAAAACTTTTTGACCAATAAAATTGAAGTGTGAAATACACCTAAAGGGTCCAGTGAAAAACCAAATGCAATGGCTATGGCTAACACTAACGTACAATGGTTACAGGTTACTATACGTGGTTATAGACCCTCACTGCTCACATAACTCTTTCTTCTCATATTACTCTACTATAAACTATACTACTTTAAGCAATATCAAAATGATTGATATTCCATAATAGACATTACATAAAAGTTAAAGAAAACTAAATGTAGTTTACTTAAACCGCATACCGTTCCTGGTACTTACAGAACTACTTGGCTAAAGTTGATGCCTGTGAAAATCTTTCTCTTTAGATTTCCCTCTAGGGCTTTAATAGTATTGTCCTCTGTAACAAATAAACCTACCTTCTTTAAAGAAGTGTTAGGTAAGTCTACCATTCAGCTTGTTAGAGGTGTGTTATCTGTCACAGTCCCTAGTGGCTTATGTATTGATACCTATTGTGATCGCTTCTTTCCTGGAAAAATAGAAACTCACAGCAAAATGTATGTTTTTCCCTTAAATGCTAGAATAGCATGCAAGGATCTACTCACTGAGACCCAGTAAAAGTGTACATGATAGTGATAACTGACTAATCAAATTAATAGGCACGCAATTAGCACTCTGTGCTTAAATTTTGCATAGCTGTAAAAGTAGTTAGACTGTATTATTGATTGAAAAGTGAAAGCTAAAGAATTGGATAATCAAGAGGACAGTCACAGGCCAAATCTTGCGTGTGCATGAACAAAGTGCCCACAATTGTAACTTTGTTATCATGATAGTTATCATGAAGCTGTATGCATGTTTTTCATGCAGTAGGACATGGGACTGTGTTCAGCTTCCTGACTTCAGTTCCAAAACCGAGTCTAAACTGGTCAAGGATTGGGCCTCACTTCAAATACAAGGCAAAGTTTCGCGAAACAGTAAACACAACTCTTAAAAAAAATAGCAAAAGTAAAAGAAAATCATGTCAGACTAAATTAAAACAGTTGGTCACAACTTATACAAATTACCTCCACAAATGGAACCACTTCTGCAGGTGTGCAAAACGTCTTTGCACTGTTGTCCAATCAACGACCAGTGCTGATTCATGGATAAAAGAGGTCACCTCTGGGTTTGTGTTTGCAAGGATGGACCACACAAGGGGGCGAGGCCAAAGGAGCGGTAGACGTTTCATAGAGGAAGATGGGTTCAGATGGAGATCGACAAGGTCAAATCCAGTGAATGTGTAGTGTACTGAACAATGCCTTTTTTTTGCAGAGATTTGATAGCTTGGTGTATTTTATTTATATTTCAGAGTCTGTATTTCATCTGTATTTCAGAGTACATTGGATTTGTAAAGGAGAAAAAATAAAAAAATGATAAATAAAGCCTTTTGATTCTTGAAATGTATGCTCATCAATTTGTAGGACAACAATAATAATAATAATCCAAATAATAAATGTCATGTTGTGATATGTCTACTTGCTTTTTAAATAGTACATACTATAACGTTTTAACAAATTGCCAAGACACCAATAAAAGGGTTAGTGTTATGTATTGATAATTGTTGTTAGTATTTGTTGGACCATTGTAATGATTGATTAAAATAACTTTTCATGATACAGTATTTCAAGGTGTATGTTTGGGTGGCGGTTGTTGAGTTTGTGTCAATCATTTTTGGTTTTAACAGTCTTTTCAAATGACATGTCAAAATCATTCAATTAGCGGCTGTTAATTGTTTTAAAAATTGATTTCTAATTGGAAAAATGTGCTTGAGCTATCGAAAAAATAACACTATTACTAGCCCCACTCTTCCCAGAGAATTGTCACACTATGGCTTTTCACCAGACCCACAGTTGTAATTAACCTGATTTAGTTTCAACTAGCCAATTACTAGCCAATTACCAAATATTTGAATCAGGTGGGCCAGATTAGAATGAAACGTTGGTGAAACCCTACAGGACGGTAGCTCACAAGGAATAGGGCAGCCATACACTATTGGGATTGTATAAACATGTGACCAGCGGTCACATGGACAGCATGGCATCAATAGAGCAGCTGGGCAGTGCTGCTAGGTGAGAGACCACCATGGGTGTGTGAGGTGCTAAGTGGTTTCCGATGTTCTGTCCTGTCTGAGAAGAGACTACCTGCTTTCCTCTTTCAGTATGTTCCTCTGTCTGTCAGTCTCTTCATTCTACTACTCTCTCTCTTTTTCTTCACTTTTACCATGTACCTAACCGTCCACTACTTGCTCCATCTTTTTCACTTTTGCTTCCTCCCTACTAATGTTTCTCTTTGTCTCACTTCAACTCCCTCCCTGTCATACCCACTTACAATGTCTCTCTCCCTCCTAAGAACACTTAGTCTGTTACTGTCCATGTGGTACCATTACTACAGTAATACAACAACCCTGCAACTAGTACACAACTATACGTTTTCACTTTGTCTTAAAAGGTCATTTATTTCGACAACCATTCTGTTTATTCTAAATTCAAGTTTTGCAAGACACACAAGACACATTGTGTGGATGGTGATAAATGGGATAATGCATGTGGTTCTGGAACAAGCTTTCCTGTCTCGTCATTGAAAAACTGCACTAGGTCACTATTTGCTTAGTGAGATTTTTCCTTGTTCCCATACTATATCCTAAAATAATGCATTAAATAACCAGCATGTTCCTGTTGAGGGTTGATCGAAAAAAAAGCTAAGCGCATTCCATGTTTTTTCGATTTCATACATTTCCACACCAGGTTCCATTCACACTTTATTTAATATTGACAGAATAGACGTAAGGCCCTATGTTGCCAGTGCATAATTATAGTGCTTTTCAATGTCTTAAGGCAATCCTTAATGTTACGTTTGCGGGATAGATAATACATGTGCACCTGCTTACATTTTAAAGATCAGTTAAATCTGAGACTGGATGCTAAGAAGGATGCTTTCAAAGAGTATTCAAACAGGGCCCTGGTGGGTGTGTGTGTGTCTGTGTGTGTGTGTGTGTGTGTGTGTGGGAGTCCCCTGGGAAAGGTGGAGCGAAAGTGAGTGGGTGTGTGTTTGTGTGTCAGGTATTTTCCACTCAAGAAGCTGCAGCTTTAGTGCCTCCAGTGGCTGATTTATGACTCTTGTTTAACCGTCCATTAAACTCACAGTCACAGAGAGAAAAACCCATGTATAGTAACACACCCTGAGTTTCCTGCCATTCATGCACCCCAAAACGCTGTCACAGTCCTCTCATGCACACCTGCACACAGAAAACACACACACACACACACACACACATGCACTTGCATGCAGGCATGTACACAATCCTCCCTCATGTGCAAACATTCACATGCACACACATACACAGACTTTCCCTGAATTATCATTATTTATTTTCTCCATCTCTCCTCGTGTAGTGTCTGGGCAAACCCTGTGGCATTCGCTGTATGTGATGGTAAAGGGAGATCCTGATGTGGTAGGCAGCAGTAAATGGTGACAGAGTCAGTCAGATGGACACGCCATGGTAGGAGACAGGGCAAGGCATACCGTCTCCTCAGAACAAACTGACAGCAGCATCCATAGACAACACAGTCACAAGAGTGGAGACAGCGGGAAGAAGAAAGACATAGGGTGTGAGCTTATGAGCAAAGACATGGTGTTGATGAGACACTCCAATTAAATGAAATGACATTTTCTTAACAGCTCAAGCACATTTGTCCAAACAGACAACATTTGTTGTATCAGCTTGAATGAGTGACAGTTAATTTAAGTTACTATGAACATGGGTGATGTAGATGGTAACATGCTTCAGGAATACACTGCATGTAATACATGATAAAGTATTAAAAAGGAGTATTTGAGACAAACCTTTAACATAGTCACCTGTAACCTGTCAAATTTGTTTCGTGAAAATGCATGTTTGTTAGCAGGATATCATTAGGATAAATGGGGTATATTACTGTATTTAACAGTTATACAGTATATTGTAAGAGTACAGGAATAATTAAAGCAAAAGTTATTTATTCTAGACTGAATGAGGTCTAGGGAGTCAGGTGGCTGAGTGGTTAGGAAATCGGGCTAGTAATCAGAAGGTCGCTGGATTCGATTCCTGGCAGTGCCAAATGATGTTGTGTCCTTGGGCAAGGCACTTCACCCTACTTGCCCTGGGGGGGAATGTCCCAGTACTTACCCAGTACTATGACTAAATGTAAATGTAAATGACAACTCTGAAATTTGCTAGAGTGACTAAAGGCCAGTACAGATAAAACAGTTTGTATTAAGAGATTTATGATCAGGGTGACATTTACCATTGCTGTTATACTGACAGAGGTTAAGACCAAAATGAGAAAGTGAGTGAGTATTCGTGTTTTGGGTTAACATCAATTGTGTTGTTGCGCCAACTCCGATTTAAGAATGATTTGGCATGGGTAGTAGTCGTCTTTGGCTGTGGCTCATTCCAAAACAACATCCCCACTTCACTGCCCTCTTTTGCCCAACTTTGTCTATGCATCAGCTCTAGGACAAAACTTTTGGTATGTATGCTAGTTTGTAGTGATTTACTTTGAACCCATTAATTCAATGAACAAAAATAGGTGGTGGATGGATTTAATTCACATGCTGAATCCATCCTGTTGGAATCATGCTCACAGGATTCCTTAAGTAAAGCTACAATGATGGTATCATCTTCACATCCTACACTTTTGTCACTTTGCCTAAATAACATGCAATAAGATGGTCTTGTCAGCGGAACAAGATTATTAACCAAACCCCAACATTTTCATATTCTGGTCTGTAACCTCCAATGAATGGATCCATGGCTCCATCGCTTAGTGCCACTCAACATGGCAGCAAATACGTTCATATATTTACAGGCCTGATTATTTTGGGGGTTATGAGAGATAAACTAGAAATATTACTTATTTTACTGATGACAACTAATATTGGTAATACAACTAATATATTACATTTTGGAAAAAAATTGCTAAGCATTTTCTTCTAACAGTGCAGAACACACAACTTTATTTTGTCAACAAAAGGTCCAGTATAATGATAGTCATATACAATTATTCCATCATTTAAAGAAAGGAATTTGAAACTGAGACCAAGTGTGCTTGTTTACAAGCATGTACATGTGTGAGTGTGCCCATGAATGTTGGTCACAGTGGAACCAGGATAAGCAGAACACCTTATACTAACCACATACAATTCTACTTCCCAATCTAATTGATGCTAATAATAAATGTGGAAACCGTAAAAGAGAGGGCGAATAGGGACAAAGTGGCTAGTTAGCGTCATGAGAAAAGTATGTGTGCAGATCACATACCAAATCTCTTAACTTGCCTCACTCTATCCCACCAATGCATTTCTAGTCATTCATTTCTGATTACTAAGTACACACCTTCACACTGTATTTCTCATTCATTGAACAATATTTAATTGTTTTCTCTGCTCACATTCTAAATACTGCAAATATACATATTACAAATGATGGAAGTAAATTGCTAAACAGTCTCTCTCTTTCTCACTTGGTTGTCTTATAGGAGCTCATCTGTTTGTTGGAACGTGAATCGGCAGCTACTCCCATGTCTCAATGAGAGAGGGAAGAACACAATGAGCAGGAGAGGGACATAGAGAGAGAGAGAGGAAAATAGGACAAGTTCCGCTAAACTGCTAAGACTGCTGTTTGTGAGTGAGGTTATTCTGTGTACAGCTTTATTTTCTTCTCTTTCCACCCCCTCGCCCTCGCTTTCTCTCTCTCTCTCACTCTCTCTCTTTCTCTCTTTATCTCTCTCTACCCAGCCCCCTCTCTCTCTCCCTCTCATTCTCTCTATGGGTAGCAAAGGCTTGTTACATAAGACTGTATGCTGGATATTTCAAGTGCTCTAAACCATCAACAACATACATGCCATTGAAAAGAGACATAATAATCTAAAATAATATTTTCCATTACTGATTTTTTAAATTTTTATAATTGTATTCACAGACTTTGTGTTTCAACATAGCTAAAGGTTCTGTGAATTAATGTAAACAAGTTCAGCCCTAGTTCAGTTAAAATAGACCCATAGAATTTCACCTGTTGGCGATGTTAATGACATATTTTGGACCTGTGATAACTGCTCCAGGCAGAGATCATATGTAGATGTTAGGCATCATCTCAAATGCTTACAATACTAGAGAGCAATGTTTCTGTTTGGTGGCTATTCAATTTGGTGGCTATTCAAATTCAAAACGGTCTGCAACATGCTAGAATAGTGGATAGTTTAGAGTGCCATATTCACATGACCTGTTAAGGACACTGCATTCAGCAGGTCATCTGTAACACATGCGACTTGTCAATATTGTATTATGTAAACAATGAAAAAGTGAGGTAAAGTTTTGAGTGCTGCAGGGTGGAAGTCAGAACAAGGATGTCACAAATGCTTAATATAATTGGGTTGCCTCTGAGAGACTATCGATGCAGAAGGCGTGGGGAAGATGGATGGAGTAGTACAATGTCTGGCCAGTAATGCAACACTGAAGTTAGTCTAGATGTGGAGTGTGCATGTTTTTGTGTGTGATTGTGACTGCTATGTAGATGAAATGCCTCTTCTACTAACAGATTAGAGACTAAACAATTGTAGTTGAGACACTGAATTACATTCATGACTCCATAATGCCATCTTGATTCAATGTTGCATCAAGCACTTTGTCTGCTACCTCACTTGTATGCAGTGCTCCTGACAGAGGACAGATGCGCTGCCCTGCAGATGTCCATGTGGGTTTGATCCTCCAGCCCCTCCACTACCACTTGGTTCACTAGGGATTAACTCTAGCAACGTCATCGGCTAAATATTTGACCTTATTTTCAGTCTCAGGAATTATGTCAGCATGTATAATTTCCATTGACTCAAGCTACAATAGGAATATGTTCAACAAAGAATTTATGTCAAATCACTGACTTCATTTACTAGGTCTAAATCATTTTCTGTGAAGAATCTACTGGGAACATTGTATCACACACAGAGGAGATCTAGTATCCTTGGTGTTTGAATGTTTTCCTTTACTCATACCATGGCATATTAAAAAAACATGTAATAAATGCATTTTATTTTTATTTTAGTTGTAATTTTCGTGGTATTCACGATAGAATGTATATATATTTGCTCTGTCAATATTGTGAAAATGAGGGGTGTGGTCATTGCTACTATATTGTATTATTTGCTTATTGCAGTTCCATTAATGTTTTCACATTATGTGTACTTTGATGGCAAACTCTGTGAGGGGCCAGTGTATGTCCATGACAATCAACCAAACAAAACTTTGCCAATGATGCCTCAACGTTTCTATGATATATGAAGCATGTGAGAGTATGTATATGACATCAGTGTAAAACAAGGTACTGAAACAATGGGACCCAGTTTGAAGCCGGTTGGGTGACTTCTGCTCATTGACATGAATCTAGCCAGGCCAGTTTCTCCAGTCTTCTGGCTATGCCATGTGCATCAAAGAGATGCAGTTCACACAGTGGGCATTTTTAATTAGGTCACACTACTCTGTCCTGGTTTCTGTCTCTCTTTTCTCTTCTTGTCTGTCTCTCTCCCTTTCCGTCCCTAGTATCGGATCTGCTAGCCATAAAAATACAGGAAGAGAAGAAAGCATTGAGCAGAAAAAAATGCCCTCTTGGTGAGACTGCTGAGAGGGAGGATACGCGGTAAAGGCTTGGTAGCTTGAAATAGTCATCTCTATATTTGGTTCGACAGCAAAACTCTCAGGGAAGAAAAATTGCATTTCTGTTTACAAGGCATGGAGGGATACATTGTAAGGTCCAAGAGGCCCTGAAACTTGGAAGCCCCTTCAGTGACCGTCTCGCTCCCTCTCCCTCTGCCTCTCCCTCTCCCTCTCCCTCTCCCTCTCCCTCTCCCTCTCCCTCTCCCTCTCCCTCTCCCTCTCCCTCTCCCTCTCCCTCTTCCTCTCTAATCTATCTATCTATCTATCTATCTATCTATCTATCTATCTATCTATCTATCTATCTATCTATCTATCTATCTATCTATCTATCTATCTATCTCTTTCTCTCTCTCCTGACAGACAGCAGACTGCCCCCTGGCTGGCAGACTACCTCTAAACACTACCTTAAACAATGGAGACAGAACAATACAACAGAACAAAACAACAGCAAATAACACCCAATTGTAGTGTCCGGTCTTCAAAAACTAGATTTTAACATTCTTGTTTATGGCATATTCCAGTAATGAACAAAATGTAAAATGATGTAAAGCCTACTAATTCAAAAAGTCTGCCTAAGCGTATTATCATTTGTTCAATAATGTGGTTTCAACTATGGTGTGCCTAGACTTGTTGCATTCAATTACATCCTTGTTGCCTGGTTCTCAGACACAAACTGTGTCGTAGACAACCTAGAGAGGTTTTGAGATGGAGACAGACAGATGGAGGCAGATGCCCAAATGTTTTATTGTTTAGTGAGGCAGAGTCTGTCTCCATCTTTCGACTTGTCTAAATCTCAACTTAAGAGATAAGACATGAATCTCTTGAGAACTAGGGCACCAAGTTGTCCTTTATAAATGCTGCATTCAGCACTGCTACTTAATCAACACATTATAGACAAAATAAGTTACATTAAATATATATTATTATGTCATACTTGGATATTTAAGTGGGTAAACTTTGTTTGTGTTGTTGTCATTGCATGTTATAGGACCTTTATTCTGAAATTGGAAGTGATTGGAACGTTGTATTTTTCAGATCCTGTTCCATCAATTCAAACAATGTTACTAAACATCTTGCTTTTCTTCAGAGCTTTTAAAACATAGTTTTACTTAGGATAACATACAACCCAACAGTGGCAAAGGATTAACACAGCCATCACAAAGCCTAAAAAATATAGGCCTACTTATTATAGTATATACACCTTTATATGGGCTCATGACAAATAGGAAAAACCTGCTAAGCTGAACGACATGACATTCAATAAATATATGGTTCAGTAAACCATAAAAAAAAAATCTCTGACACTTTATTGCTGAATGAAAGTTGCCTACTGGGTTATTGTGCATGTGTGTGTCTTTGTCAGAAGGGTTTATCATTTGAATATGAGAAAAGGCTAAACCATGAATACACCACCATTTTGTAATGTTGCACAATTTTTTTTATCTTCATGGTATGAGTCTTAGCACAATCAAAAGTTTACAGAAAAAGGTAAACATGTATTTTTTTTCTTCTGGAGGCTATCAAGCTCTCAGACTGACCTTCTGCCTTCAGTCTACCGTCAGTGTGGAATCTGCAGAGTATGGATGTGTTTGTTTGTGTCTGTGTGCTAGCATGAAACGGACCTGCAGGCTGCGTTTTAAGAGTGCTTCAAGTGTCAATCTTGCTTCATGTGTGTGTGCGCTTGTGCGTGAGAGTGAGGAAGCTGCAGATCGGCATGCGTGTGATTATCCCATCTTTCATCTTACACTGTGCGTGTGTGTGTGAGAGAGAGAGAGAGAGAGAGAGAGAGAGAGGGAGAGAGAGAGAGAGAGAGAGAGAGAGGGAGAGAGAGAGAGAGAGAGAGAGAGAGAGAGGGAGAGAGAGAGAGAGAGAGAGAGAGAGAGAGAGGGAGAGAGAGAGAGAGGGAGAGAGAGAGAGCAAATGAGGGAGAGTGTTAGGTCTCCGCCCCATCTGTGTGCTCCCTGTGCTGATTGGCTGGCGTTTCCATGGCGACCACCGCTCCGGAGAAAGGCGGGGTGCGTGTGTGTGTATTTGTATGTGTGTGCGTGCGTGTGAGGATGGGGAGGGGGCGCGGTGGAGGGAGGGAGCAGCTGCACGGCAACACTGGCTGGGGCTGTAGCTCCGTCTCACGTCCCCTTCTGAGCGGTGTGAGAGGCAGCCTGGCAAGTTCAGCTAGGCAGACAGGGTTGGGGGAAGAGAGAAATAGATTGCAAAAGAGGGAGGGAGCAAGAGGAAGAGAGAGGAGGGCAGAGAGAAAAATGGCCCACAGCAAAACGTACAGCCCAGAGACAGCACCCTCCACTGGGGGAGCAGGGGAAGGGAGATGGCACAGAGAGGGCGTAGAGTTGTGAAAAGAAAGTCAGTGGTAGAGAGAGACAGATACAAATGTATGGAGATCCTAAATATATGGAGACCCTAAAATAAAATATATTACTATTTTGATGATGTGCTTTTTTTATGGTCACATAACTGCTCTCAGAAACAATTTGTACACACATGATCACTGTAATTGAAACTGTGCCATATGAATTGTACCAAGAGAAGATAAGGTACAATGGATAATGTAGAAAGAAAGTGTAAAATCTAAGACAGGTTTGCACAGGTGGGCCTCTTCCCATTCCTCAGCCCCTCGAACATGTACATACACACACTAAACCTTTACCTCATTCCTGTTGAGACACGTTCACAGAGGATCTCTGAGTTCTCTTTAGACCCTCGTTGATGGTTCCTGTCCTGAGAGAGAAGAACTGACATCATTTATGAGAACTACAGCCCCTGCTGTTTGAAGCCTGAACATACCAACAGCTACTGAGGAAAGAACCTAAGGTTTGTGACAGACCAAATGCTTTTTTGGTGGGCAAGTGTGACGGGCATAAGAACAGTGTTGAGGCCCTTGTTCACCTGTACACATTTAATTATTGTTTATTGTATATAATAGCAGTTGTTTGGATCAAATAAATACAATACACATAAACGTGATGATAATACTGTTGTTTGACTCTCAATAGAGTTACCGTCATCTCAGGTTCTTGAGAACCTTACTGGTTTGGTAAGTTTTCTCAACTTAAAAAACACTAAAAAACAGCAATTTTCTGTCATGTTCAGCTCACAATCCTCGTCACTGAATGACAGACATTGATGTTTCAAGTACTTTGATTGTTTCAGCAAAAAGATTGGGAACCAACGTCTGTCTGGACGATTCCTGAAATCCCCCATTCCACAACTGGATTCCAACAGCTGTTCCCTGAGTTGAATACAAACAGCTCTCGGAACCCTTACATCGTCAGAATCTTTTTGTTAATATTTTTTTTTACATAGGATGTTGTTTTGGTGATTCCTGTTTTGTAACTGAGGAGGAGGTCCCTGGATTACTCGTAGATTGTCTGATGAGACATCCTCTTGTTTAAAAAATAAATAATTGCTTTCAGATCAACAGGAATCTATTAACTGTCAAACTGTTTATTAAAATAAAATTTTCCTAACAGCAAATTCAGGTTTTTGTTTAGCAGATTTAAGGACTAAATGTTAATAGATGATGTGAAGCTAAAGTTGGCAATTTTGAATCTGCACCTTATTGAAGCGTTTCTTTATCCAAGTCTAATAAAATACAACCCTTCTCAAAATTGGGCAAAATATTTTTTGTGCACGTATTTTTCTCCTACCATGCTAGTAACATAACATGCAAGCTAATATTGAGTTTAAGTATATGGATAATGAACAATAATGTGCTATACAAACAATTTGATCTATAAAAACTTGTCCCCTTTTGTGTTACTAATCATCTCCTGTTTTCTCTCCTCCTCCCTTCTTTCCTTTATTTTGACCTCTCCTTCTGCAACCCAGTTTCTGCAGACTGCTTGTTGGAAACCCTCACCCCACTGGCTTACTATGGAAATACCTCAGCGAACAGTGGAATGCAGCAACAACAAAGGCCTCTAAATCGCTGGGGCACTAATGCTTGCTAACACTGCAATGATAGTTTCTCAATGAATAGAGTGCTAACGCTAGCCAGTGCTAGGTGTGTAGGTGTGTCTGTATGTATGGGCCAGAGAACATGTGGACAAGGTTCTGCTAACCTCTCAGCCCCCCCAAAATAACATAAATAAAACTGTAATAACATCTTTTGTGTTGAACTGTGCAGACAGAGGATAAGAAGAGGGTAAAATGCATTGTAAGGAGGAGGGAAGAGTGTGTGTGTGTGGGGTTTGTGTGTGCCGTGATGGAAAGGAAGAGAGAAAAAGGGAGGGCCTTAACGGACGATAAACAAATCTTGACATGTTCCCCCATGCTCATTTGCATAAAGGCCCCTCGGGCAGTTGACGGGCGGCACTGCAGACGATGCTGGCACTCCTCTCCCTGTTCCTTCTGCTTTAAGACTGCTGGAGAGATAGAGGGAGTTCATGGGGGAGGGAGGTGATGGTAGGATGAGGAGGGGAGGAAAGGATGGGGAGGGGTGCAGTAGTTGCAGAAGAAGAAGAAGGGAAAGGAGAAGGGTTGGCCGGTGCATTGCGCTCCCCTGTGTTCTAATTGAGATATATCCTCCAAACTGCAGCCTCTATGAGGCAATGGAGCGCACACAGACAGAGAGGGAGAGAGAGACACACACACAGAAAAATGAGAAAGAGGCAGAGGAAGGGAAAAGAGGGAAAGGGAGGGGGGGTGAGCTGGAGACGCACAGGGAAGTGATTTGTAGTTGTGATGACACCTTGTGTGTCAAAAGTGCCTGTACATTAAAGGGAAGCTGGTAAATACACTCTTCAGTGTCTGCAGCAGTGTAAAGATAGGCTCTGCACAACGGGTTAAGCATTTGGTCTACTAACTTAGTTACTTTTCTCTGTCTCAACATAACATGTCATTTGTACAATAACATAATATTTATACAAAATGTTGAAGCCGTTCAAAAGACTTATGGCATACTAGTGTAATTGCAACAATAGTTTCATAAATGTGGATGTTCAAGGAAGTGTTTCGTTCTATATGAGAGCTGTACATCAACACACGCTTGTCTGGGAAAATATTGTTCACCTTAGAGAATTATGTATTGTACTACCATCTTATATTTGTATTTCAAATACAAATGTTAATGTATGGCAACATACAGTAAAGAAACCAAATGCTTTCTTAGTGAGATCCTTTGGATTTCTATGAGAATTATCCTTCAGTACATTGCAGTTTTTCATCTTTTTCAGATAGTTTTGTGTGTATTATTTAAAGGATAAACAACAGGTCTATCTGAATTCAGCAAATATTTGTATCTGCATGTTGAAACAAGGAAGAAGTACCAAGCAAGCATTTATATTGTAGAGCGTTCCAACAAATTGGCAGGTGTGAAACAGCCATTGTTAATAGATCACAGACAACTTACAGGGTAGGGCACTAACCTTAACAACATTTAAAATTTAATTGTACTACATTTCTGTTTTTATTCCTAATTTCTAATTTATTTCTATTCCTTTAATTTAGTTGGTGAGTTCAATATGTTTTGATAATTCAATGTGAACATATAGTTTCTCAGTTCAAGATGTATCCAAATGTACTGGTGTATTACAAGACATGTACTTTGTACTGTAGTATTGATTTATGGTACAGTAACTTTCGGCCCAAGATTTATTCTAATGGTTTCTTGTAAACTAGGATTTACCATAATCAATTCAAATGACCTCAAACTAAAGTTCACTCAGGATGAAATGAGGGTTTTATGAATCTCCCAATATTCAAAGCGTTACTGTGCGCATTACATAATGACATGTATTCTAGTGTTTGTGTGTGCATGTATATCCGATAGTCATGAATATGCACACACCAGTAATGAGTCCCTGTCCTAGACGTGCAGGCACATCTGGGAACAGATGTTTCTGGCATCTGCGTTGCGCCAAGATAACATATTAGCACACAACACAACTGTAGATTACATTACGCCTATTGTTTGATTTACCCAGGCACCCCCTGTGTCTGCGCTGAGGGTCACTGGGGCGGTTCAGGTAGAGGGCAGCACCAACGGCTGTCTCGTGCTAGACTCCCACCCACTGAGTCACACAAAGTGCCACAGCTAGTCAACGACGCTCACTGCTTCCTCCTGCAGTGCTCTGTTCAGCGACAGGGACAAGGGATTATCTAACACTGTCCTCAAAACACCCCACGCTGTACTCATGGCCGGTTGACAGTAGCATAGTCTTACAGTCAACAAATTAAAGTGGCTAGTGTATTCATTTTACTGAATGTACCCTTTGTTGTTAGCGTTATTGGGGACTCCCAAAACAGAAGTACTCTAACTTTGGCCTTATTCACCCCAATGTTTTACACAACTGTGCCAAAAGTTTGTTCTTTACGACAGCATTTTATTGTCATATATGTGTCATTTGTGACCCTGGGTGAGTGACCAAAGCTTTAAATAAATATGTACAAAGAATTTAACTTGACAGACTCAATGAAAATAAATACATTTACATGGTAACTTGATCAGTTGAGTTAACTGCACACTTGCCAGGGTTTATGATTTGACACTGTCACAGGAAGAAACACTGCTGTTCTCTTCACTCTTTTAACTTGGTATGCCACAGCATGTCTGTCACATGGGGACAGTGTTCTTTCGGAATGTGAAGATCACATAATTCCATTGGGTGCCACAGACATTCCTTTTTTGTTGATCATGTATGTTTGGTACTGCTAAAACATTTAGTACAACAAATACAGAAGCACCGTAAGAATGCTTAAGAATAATGTACCCTTGGTTGCTGCTTGTATGTTCTCTTCAGGTAAAATAAAAAAAACAGGAGAGAGAGAAAGTGAAAAAAAGAGACAGTGTAACTTGACAATTTAATTTGCAACTTCAGTTTAAAAGTTGGTTTACTCCGACCTCCTCTGTGGACGTCTGCAGCTGTTCCATCTGCTCAAAACCTCTCATTATATCTCTCAGCATAACTAGATAAGTCTCATAAACAATACTGTGTCAACAGTCTGTCAGGTGTTTCACCTTTTTGGGCATTTAAAGTAATAATATGTATAAAACCTATTGCACACATGATCGGTGAAGGTGTGAGGAGGGCTGGAAGATTGTTATCCAGCCTTGTTTCAGGGTTTAGAAAACTGACAAAAGGCTAAGTACAATGTATTCAATTCAATAATTTATATAAAATGATAGGTAAATGTATGAATAGGCGGCATGTGTTTCATGTTTACAGTGCATGCATCTACAGTATATGTACTGATTAAATACTATAAAACACACCATAACTACGTACAGTTCACAACTCAAATACATGAAACTGACTACTTTAATGAACTTAGATTTACTTAACTGCCACAGACAACTGGCCACCCAATAACACTTGGACATTCATTGTCATGGAGTCCCTATCAAGTTGTGAAAAGTAAGGAAAGTTATTTTAAGAATGATAACAGAGGTGAGCCAAAATACATTAAATCAATGGGTTGATATCAAGCTCTGTGGAAGCCTGATAACGACCATTCATTTGAATCAGGTGTCAGGAGCAGGGAAACATATAAAACATACAGGACAGTGGACCCTGAGCATCAAGATTGAACACCCCTAATGTAGGTCTTATAATAGAGGGCTAAAAATGTATGAGTTAATGTCAACATAAGCATGTTGTCAGGTGTCATACATTAACAGTGCATTTTCTAAAACTCATTGTCCCTTTTCAAATCCTACACCCCCTATAACAACCCCTTCTCGTATATAACTCTGGTACAACGTAATGCAGATCTGTCAGTGATAGAAGGAAAGTAGCGGAGACCAGTACAGCCAGGGATGGGAAAACAAAAGAGAAAGAACCGGGGAGAGATCTGAAGAGGATGGGTTGTTTCTAATCATTCTACTGCAGACCTGCTCTGCAGAGCCATTCCTGTGCATCTGGAGGGGGAAGTACAGAGCTAAAAATAAAAAAGAAAGGGAGGGGGAGTAAAGGAAAGAGAGAGGCAGAGAAAAGAGAGAGACCGTGAGAGAGAGAGAGAGAGAGAGAGAGAGAGAGAGAGAGGAAAGAGAGAGGAGAGAGAAGATAGAGAGAGAGAAGGGGAAGAGAGAGCGAGAGCAGAGACAATCTATGCCTATCTGTCAGTCGATTGGCCGGTTAAAAATGCATACAATTACTTCCACCGTGCTCAGGCGAGGAGGCATTTACATATGCATACGTGAGGGTACTGCCTGGTATTGAAGCGAGGGGAGGAAGGAGGCAGGGAGGGAAGGAGATGCAGAGAAAGGGAGATGCATTAATCTTTAAACACTCAAGATGCAGATTTATTACAGACAGCAGGAGGGGCAGAATTAAAAATGGGGTGTATGAAATCGAGTCAAATGAGGGGCAAATCATTTTGCAAAATGTAATGTCAAATTCTGAATGTGATATCCTGGTCCAGGTTTTCATTCCCACGGATGCTACAAGGCCTGTTTTGTTAACGAGCTTGGCCTCATCCTCATTTTTGAGACAAATTATAAGCAGTTGTAGGAGTAGTAGTTGTTGTGCATTGTACGTTTAAATACATTCACATTATTGTGATGTAATCCTTGCATTATCATGAAGGTTCTCTGGAAGAAAATGTAACATGAGAAATCCTGACCCCCACAGTACACTTGCTATACCACACTCATTATTTCATGCCTTTTCTTTGATCTACTGTATTACAGTTGGTGTGGAAATAATGCCGTCCAGCTTCTGTCCATAATCAACCTTCAAATGGAACAGAATTGCCTTGGTATGGTGATATAAACCAATGTCACTGCACAATTAAAAGAGAAATGGACTGTACTGCAGACAAGTGTACACTGTTAAGGGAGAATGATTTTATTTATACTTCAAAGAAGGTAAGCAGTAAGCAATACTTTTGGAGTATTATTATGGGGTTAGATCCTTCTCCTTCCAACACTCCCCCCCTTTTTTTTTGCACACCAAACATAGTTTTGCACACAGAACATGTGTATGGGGTTGATGTTGTCTAATTTGTACCATCTGATTGCAGTAACTTGAATGTTTGGTTAATATTAACGTGTGTTGTACCTTACGAGTTCATCAATGAACGTCTCAACCTATCTTCTCTCCCCAAAACCTTTTTGACAGAAATGCCAATTCCCAACTAACAAAGGGGAGACCAGCTCTATTACTCACGACTTCTGCAGACCCCTACCACCTCTGACTCCACCTTCTTCAACACACAAGAGGTTATTACTTCTTCATATGCCTTGCAGATGTATGTAATGGAAACCCCTAAACACTAAAAACACACATTTAATATGACACATATGGTTTACATGCCCACTCTCCCAATCTACTTCATGGCTTGTATTTCTGCAGTACCTCTTTTTTGTTCCCTGTCCTTTTTTCTTCACCCCCTTAATCAAACTACAAGTCATGCGTACTACTGTAGGACTGGTCAATACAATATGATATCTTCCTCTTTTTCCATGCTGTTTCCATCTCCTGTGTGGTTGGGCTTTGGCATGAATGGGCCCCACTGTTTCTGCATTACCAGCGACAACAATTAAAAGGGCCTCCCACACGTTGGAAAAATAATCTACAAAAATGGTCAGTCAGTTTAGGCCAAGCTTCCTAGCAAAAACCTTGTCCATCACCACAATACCAGATTCAAACATAGTGCTCCAATGTGAAAACCAAGACCCATTAATTATTTAAGACAGGTGAGTAGGAGTTTGATTACAAATTAATGCATGTGCTCCTTGATGCATTCCAGAACTAAAATTGGTAGACACTCTACCCCAGAACGCTGGAAAATTCCCTGACTCTTGATGGCAACAAGCTGGACTCCACTTCAAAATGAGCTATCTTGAACTGGAGTTAACTATGACTTCCGAATTAAGACGACAAAGGGTTCCCCTCTGTCCCCTCAATAGTGTTTGGCTGACATCACACACCTCAAAAAGATCTGTCTTTGCAGAGTATTCATAGGGAAGGTATCGGACGGAATTAAAGATCATTCGATTTTCTGCTTCTCCTTGTATTTTTTCTTCTCCCTATTTCTGGAAAGGGAACTCTTTTGGACCTCTGTCTACAAAGACAAGGGGTGAAGTATAAGCATGTCTCTCTGTCTACAAAGACAAGGGGTGAAGTATAAGCATGTCTAGGTCCCATTTTCCCTCCGACCCACAGTGGACTTTGATGTGTCTCCAAAGGAGCTACTATAGTCACCGGAAACTTGAGTTTTGTACACCTTACTCAAAGTAAGGCCCAGTTGATAAATTATCTTTTGAAAGTATGTTAAATTGGAACATTTTATACAAAATAATTGTTTGGGTATTATGTCTATACTTTGTCAGCCAGCCTAAAACCACTTGTAAAGATAAACTTCCATAAAGCCATATCATTTTGGAAATATAAATTCTCGGTTGTTGGTTTTGTTGATATTTGTTATTTGCCCATCCCTTCAAAATAAGTCAACATACTGAAATACATTTCAAATAAGGCAACATACTAAGTCTAACATTTGGAAATACCTCATCTTTCAAAACTGAGATTAGACCGAGATGGGATTCTATCATCACTGATTCACCCAGGCCCAGGTCATCACCTGGGCCAACCACTGATGGTATTCTGATTATGAACTATTTGAATCAACATAGTGTTGGAACTACATACAGTTTGACAACCTGAAATTAATACCTACCAGCTATACTAAAGTCTTCATTGTGTTTTTATGCTCTTTACATAGGTTCAATATGTTATTTCAAATAATGAAAGTCTACGTGATAAAATGCCAATTTGAACATGGTGAAACAGAGTATTGAGGCCACCCCAAATTCATACTGCACTGTGGATCTCAATACTATCAACCTAATGTTCCATCACTAGGTTTAATACAAGAAAAAAAGATAGTATTATGACTACACTGTGACTAATATATAGTGGGTTGTTAAGTAATGATATCCTACTTCGACAATAATTAAATAGATAGCATCACTGTAACCATATAAAACAGTTATCTGACTGCCATGGATCAATGCTAATAACAAGCTATTTCATGGATTAAGATATCACAAATCTTCCCAATTTGGAAATATACGTTTTTATTACACACTTTAGCAAATGGATTTCTTTCTTAAAAGTACACTCAATGATATTTCACTCTGCTTCTCTCTTGTAACATGTCTGACTAATGATACTAATTATATGATTTTCTTTGTCTTACAATTTGTAGAAACTATTGCACAGTGCCCATGATGCAGTAGGTGATTAAGATGTCGGTGAGACACACACACATAGATCCTGGAACTATAGATAGTCCACAGTGCCCGTGATGCAGTAGGTAAGTAAGAAGTCAGGGAGTGAGGGGTTTGGTATGGATGGGGTGTGTCCTATTTTGGTTCTGTGATTGCATATTAATGTCCACGTCTGTACTCATATCAGTGTGTATAGATCACTGTGCACAAGTCTGTGTGTGTTTGGTGTGTGCAAGCGTGGTCATGTGTGTGTGGTTACATGTGTGTCTGTGTGTGTGGTTGTGTGAAGAGGGCGGACCTGGGGCCTAAAGTGTCTCCAGACGTCTGGCTCTACAAGAGAAGCCAGGCTGGATCAATAGTCTCTCTGTTTCACTCTCTTCCTGGTTCCTCCAGCCATTCCATAATTCTCGGCTCGTCAGTTCAATGTTTTTCTGACTCCAACACCCACTCTCTCATACACCCTGTCTAGGAGGCAAGGAGAAAACGAAAGAAATGTTGGCCAACATCTGCTTGTGTGCGAGTGATGAGAGAATGGCTGTTTAGTCATGACATAACTGATTGTAATGTTATACTGCTTATTGATTATCAAGATGTTTTAATGTAATGCTTCTTTCTGATCTGAAGTGATCTATACACTCCATAGACCTGAAAACAACCTTTTTACAAAGTTCATGTTTTGTTACAAATAGTTGTTTATATCAAGCTGTTTTTGGAGTTTTTTCTACACAGTATTTCTGATGGTTGTGGTGCAATAAAAAAACTGTTGATGCAATGTAACTTTAATCTAAAATACGTCACTATGTTGCATTTTGTATTACATGAGCATGTGTTACTCACTCCTCAGCAACTCTACCCTGTTGAGCTGTGCTCAAGTATAGATCTAGGTCACAGCACCATTCCAACAGACGTCACTCTGTAGCATTTCCCGGCCTAGGAGTCAGGTGACTTGACTGTCACATACTGAAAATGCATCTCTCTTCGAATCAGTTTGATGAAAGTTCATGGTGCCTCTTTAATCCTATGTGTACGGATGTAAGTAAGGTTTGAATGCTAAATGAGAGTTTAATAAACAAGAGTGTGTTGATTGAAAGTTATCACTGTAATACAACATCTACAGTATCAGTGTAGCACCTTGACAAAAACAAACAGTGGATCAAAGCACGTTACGTAAGCTAAACAGATTTAATGCTGTGATGTGATTTGTTTAACAGATCAAAATACAAAGTTGTCTCCCATTTTTATCTGATATTTTTCTGCAAGTACAACTTGGTATTATTGACAGACTGGCAGATCTTCATCAAAACTTACTGTATGTCCCTTTCTTGTCTGGGCTTTGTGAAGGTACAGAGTGAAAAAGAAGGTTGAGATAATTCAATGGGTAGAAGTAAGGTCTTGGTGTACCCATCACTTCACAGTCTCCTCGTGTATTTTGACCAACCCTTTAAAACATATTGCCAGATTCAAGTGTCCTTAATGGGCTTGACTTTATCTATGGTGGTGGTCACACCAGCTTTGGGCAAAATGTACTCTTAATGATTTTGGATGGCTCTTAATTCGGAATTTGTTTTGTGTTTGGTTGACTTTTCTTTATTGGTTCAAACTACTGACATAGTACGCAGTACGTAGTATTGTGTTAAACACGTAGTTCAGTGTTAATTAATTGAGAGGGTGAATTCAGAAATGGGGATGTTTTACTGCCATCTGAACTCTGAAAAGTGTTGTTTGTAGAGGCACCCCTGGAACTCACTGGGAAGTGTACCAGATGGGACGAGGTCTTAACGCAGCAGCTGAGGTTTGATTTTGTGATCATGTGTTAGTGTGCATAAAGGTATACTGCACAACATGTGGCATCCTGTAAACAATTCTCACACACACACACACACACACACATTCTTTACATTGTACTTTGTTGCAGCTCCTTTGGCAGCCATTACCCCCTGGAGTCTTTTGGGGTATGATGTTTCAAACTTGGCACACCTATATTTGGGTAGCTTCTCCCATTTTCTGTTCTATCAGATTGGATGGGAAGTGACGCTACTAGCTGATTTCAGGTCTGCCTGTTGATTGGTTTGGAGTCTGGTCTTTACCGGGCCACTTAAGGACATCAGTAGATTTGCCTTGTTCCTGCCTTGTCTCGGCTGTGTGCTTAAGAACTTTGGAAGGTGAACCTGCACCCCAGTCTGAAATTCTGAGTCTGAGAGTTCTGGAGCAGTTTTCTCTCTGTGCTTTGCTTTGTTGATCTTTTCCTCAATCCTGACTAGTCGTCCCTGCATCTGAAAAATCCCTTCAATGTTGGGCTGCCACTACCATGCTTCACTGTAAGGATGGTACTGGATAGGCAATGAGCTGTGCCGGTTCCGTTCAGATGTGACGTTTGACATTCAGGCTAATTACTTCAATCTGGTTTCATCATACCAGAGAATCTTGTTTGTAATTCTCTGCAAGTGCTTATGGTGTCTCTTGGCAAAGTCCAAGAGGAATGTTGTGTCTGGTAGGACTGAGGAGATGTTTCTGTCTGACCACTCCACCAGAAATGCCTGATTAGTGGAGTGTTGCAAATATGTTTTTTTCTCCTGGAAGGTCTTCCCATATCCACAGAGGTCCTCTGGAGCTACACTGGCTCTTATCATCTCTGTAACCAAAGCCCTTCTCCCCTGATTGCACATTTTGACCAGGGAACCAGCTTTTGAAGATTATTGGTTGCTTTAAACTTCCATTTAAGAATGATGGAGGCCACAGTGTTCTTCAGGATTTTCAAAGCCAACATTTTGTGGCCCCTTGTCTAGATCTGTGCCTCGACACAATCCTGTCTCAAAGGTCAAGAAGCAGTACCTTTATGGCTTGGTTTTTACACTCAACTGTGGGATCTTATGTAGTCAGGTGTGTGTCTTTATAAATCATGTCTAATCAAATAAATCTACCCCAGTTGGACTCCTTTCAAGTTGTTGAAATTTCTCAAGGATGATTAATGGAAACAGGATGCACCAGAGCTCAATTTCCAGTGCAACACTAAAGGGTTTGAATACTTGTGCAAATCTATGGGATTTCTGGTTTTAATCAATAATTATGTTTTATATAAACAAGGCATTGCTTATCAGTATGGGATATTCTGTGTTGATTGATGGGGAAACACGTAATAGAATTCATTTGGGAGTAAAGTTGTAACATAAAATGAGAAAAAAAGAAGGGGTTTGAATACTTTATGAATGCACTGTACATCCAAAGAGGAAACAGACAGCACAGCTGAAGGGGCTCCAGTTTCAAATCCTGTCACAGGAAATGCTAGAGTCACCCCCCCCCCCCCCCCCTCCCTTCTTCTGTGTGTACATGTGTGTGTCGATATGTCTATGAATAAAATCATGATTTAACTTTTCACACGTGAATGTGGTTATGTGTAACTTTTGCCCTTTGACAGTCCTCACATATCTGTGCTCCCGAGGAGTGTTTGTGTGGTGCAGTCAGTACATCTATAAATACTATGTGTGTGTAGTTTGTTAGTATTAGTCTGGTACTATATGTGTACAATGGTGGTGTTTAGAATTGGATTACTTGGATCTCCATAGTCTTAGGCAATATATTTATTTGTGTGTGTTTGTTTGTGTGTGTGCATTATAATCACTATATTTTCTTTCTTTTTTGTCTGTCTCTATTTTTTTTTCCTCATATTTGCAGTTAGACATCCAATGTTTCAGTTTTCAGGACGCTTCAGTCCCCTGTTTGCTCGAAGCATTGATTAAATCATCTAATTGGTCTACATATTCCTTTAGTTTGAATTTGTCCCAGACAAACAAACACACACACACACACACACACGTACACTCACACGCACGCACACACACGCACACAAATAAACTCTCTCGCCATGTTCTGCTTTTCTCCCTCCTCCCCTGTAGATCTCGCTCTTTCTCCTCCTCTCACACTCGCACTCGATCTCTTCTGTCTTTCACACTCCACCCCCTCCTTCCCTCGGTTCCCCCCCGTCCCCTCCTCCTGTACTTTCCATGTTATTCCGAGGTTAGGCTGGAATGTGTGCAATGCACAAGCAGGGCGGTTGGAGGTGGTGGCGGCAGTCTCACAGAGCCGTCTGATGGAACAGAGCTGGGCCTCTCTTGTTACAATCAAAACCAGCTTTCCTCTGCTCCCCCTCCCTCCCTCCCGCCCTTCCCCACCACTCCCGCTCTCGCTCTCTCGCCCTGCTAGGCACGCAGCTAAACAACCTCTACTTTGCTTCTACGCCGTGCAGTGCATGTATATACTGTATATGTATGCAGTATGTATATTTATTTGTCGCTACTTCTCTTCTGTCTGCTTTCTCCCAGCTAGCATCGTCTCCCTTCTTTGTCCTCTATTTTCTCCTTCATTTTCCCCGTCTCCTGATCTTCCCCTCCCCTTTTCAGTGTTGAGCAGCAACAAGAACTACTGTTGCCCCAACCGTGGTCAAGGCAACTGTTACCAGGTGAACAGGGCAGGGTAACAAAACTGTCCCCTGCACTATCAATACACAAGAAGCACAGGAGTTTATAACTTTACCCCAGTGGTATCGTTTAATTGACTTACCAAAGTCTACACTGTGGAAAGTGTTAACACACAGAGCTAGGGTATTCAGCAGAAATGTTAATGACCTAATAATAATGTCCTACTTAACTCTACACTTTCTTATTTTAGGAATGACAGTATAGGACAATACATTAGTTCATGAAAAGCTTGGTTCTTGTATTTTATCAAACGTGTCATTTTCACAGATCCTGATATCCAGTGTGACCTGATATTTTACCGTAGTCTTTTCCCTCTGTGTCCCCTTGGCGCAGCTCTACAAAGCAGGTTTTTTTGCATTTTAATTTGCATAATATGGGGATCGGTTAAGATGCAGCTACAGCCGAGTGTTGCTAGTTTCACAGCCCAGAGCTCCACCCAGTGCAATTCACTTAAATGGAAAAAAAACTATTTTAAAGCTAAGATTAAAGCACATTCCTTTTCTGTCCCGTATAAATACTTTGCTGGGTCCAGAATGCAGATTACGCTCTGCCTGTTGAATACAACCGACCTACAGCAAAAGTTTGGATGCTAAATAAGAAGTGGTGTAATTGTAGACAATTGTTTACAAGTACTCTAAATAAGAATTCATATTGCCCATGATTACGCAGACATACTGTTGGCAGTGACTTTTGGGCTGCTTGGTGACAGTTAACAGTTCACTGTAAATGTTTTCTGTATACATTTGCAAAAGGTATTTACCAAATTAATGGGAAGCATCAAAGAACAATGTAGATGTCTATCTTGTATTCTTTAATGTAGACATGTACCAGCTGTTTGTGCAGATAATTTGTCCAGTTTGAAAAGAAACTAGGTTCCCAGAAAACTGTTAACTCCAGTGCTCTTTATCTTCTAAAAGCGCCCTAGTGATACTTTTAGTGACATCTACAGGCCTTTTTTGGTGCATGTTTCATGATTCTTGGATAAAATTTATACTATTTGATGAAATGCTTTGAAACTTTCCCTTTATTGCAAAACAGTTTGCTGTGTATGTTTGAAATTAAAAATATTTAAAAGCCATATTAATCTCTATTGAATGTATCTTTAATCTTTCAATAAATAATTGTTCATGCAGTCTGTTTCAACTGGTAACTCTTTAAAATGCAGTTTTTCAAATGCAGTTTTTAAGACTGCAGTGTTAATGCTTACTTCAGCACACACACTATCTGGTTTAACAGATATATAATAACATCCAGGCAATTTTGTCGATCGGATTCAAATATGTTGAGGATATTTTCAACTCAATTAATCAGTTATAGCAGTTGTGCGTATTAGCAAAACTCTCTAAAATGACAGGCTGCAGAGGTGCCTGTCAGTCCACTTGGGGGTGTGTCCAACACCAGCTTCCTGTGTCCCCCTGGTGCCTGAGCCAGTATGTATGCAATGCATCTACCTAAGAAGATGCAGATTTATGCATGGGCAAAGGCGGGGCCCTGTATTTTTTGATGAAAGATCTATGGGAGAGAGGCTCATCTGGTACACACTCTCTCGCTCACCCTCCCGCTCTCTTTCACTCTCTTTCCCCTTTTCCTTTTTTTCTTTTATAACGGGCTCCACTTTAATATGTATGCAAATTCACTGTCTTCCATCCCCCTAATTGTCTGGCTTCCAGCAGCCCAGTCCGTGTGAAGGGTGTTTGTGTTTGTGTGAAGGCTCTCTCTCCTTCTCTTCTCTCTCTCTCTCTCTCTCTCTCTCTCTCTCTCTCTCTCTCTCTCTCTCTCTCTCTCTCTCTCTTTCTCTTTCTCTCTCACTCTCTCTCTCTCTCTCTCTCTCTCTCTCTCTCTGTCTCTCTCCCTCTGTCTGTCTGTCTGTCTCTCTTTCCCTCTGGTTCTCTACCGCTAGCTAGCACCAGTAATCCCTCTGGAGCAACCAGCACCGCCCGCCGCATGGGGCCACAGCAGCAGGAAGAAAGCAAGACGTGGCAAATCGAAGGGCCACGATTCGGCAGGCCGCGATAGCCACAGCCGACTGGAGCTGAAAATCACTTGTGTGCCAAGTCAACCTATCTTTCAGTCATCCTCTCTGATTTCTTCTTTGCTTCTCAGGTCTGGCTATTTGGCTACACATAAACACCAACCTTCCGCCTCCCTGTTACTGATAAAACTTTAGTTGGAACATGCATGCATATGATGGCATTCAGTAGGCCTATGTACCCTTTCAAATTAAAAGTTTTCCAACTTAAACACAAGCATTTTTGGTATTTGTTTACATCTGTGCACTGTGCTTTGACTTGAACTTTGTTTTAGGCTCACAAAGTACTTGGTTTTATGATCAGCCAGCACACGTCAGAGATATTTAGATACTTCATTGAAAAAAGGTTATTATAGTAGTTATACAAGTGCAATATACTTGATAATAAACTGTAACGCCATCATCTGATTAAACTCCTGTCCTCTGGTTAGTTCCAGGTTGAATATGACCTTCAAACCTATTAGTGTATGTGAATTGCTCTAGAAATTGCTTTTGGGCACCAACGTTTGACTGACCAACTATGATGGCACAAAGACATAATCAGGAATGCACAAGTGATACATACTACACATTACAAACATACAGTATATATAATGGTTAAGGGTATCGTATGAGATGATGCCACTGCTTCAATATGGCTGCTTGTTCTT
Source organism: Hypomesus transpacificus (assembly GCF_021917145.1). Taxonomy (NCBI): domain Eukaryota; kingdom Metazoa; phylum Chordata; class Actinopteri; order Osmeriformes; family Osmeridae; genus Hypomesus; species Hypomesus transpacificus. The sequence goes on along the minus strand of NC_061081.1, from coordinate 7,153,286 downwards.
TGAATCAATAAGTCAAGTAAAACACTTTTTTCTAACATCCAGCCATCATCATGTGTAGCATTGCATTGGAAGAAATTGCCTTGGAAATATATTTAAAAACATTTACGTAAAACGTTTACTTCAGTTTGAACCAAAGTTTATTGTACTGTACTGGATCTTGTGAATTCCTTTTTATATTGAATGTTTGGGTTGCCTTAAAACTAATGTCAGCTACAGATCACATTATCTAGTAGTTCCTTCTCCCTGCATAGTTTTTAGAGCTGTAGCAAAGGTTTGTGAGTACTGTACTGTATTTCCGGCTGTATACCACTTCAAAACAACAGGAGAATCACACATCCTACATAATAAGACTACACTCCACACCCACTATAGCAATCCACTGCATTGCCCTTTCCTTTTGAAATAGTTTAATAATTTTTTATTTTGGGGGAAATCCAATGCATTTTCCCTCACTTTCAACGCTCTACGGATAGACGCTTTCTCTCTCTCACCCTGTCAAACGATTGCCAAGTGATTCCAGGAAGGGAAAGAGAACATCAACCCCCCCAAAAAATCCATGAAAAACCTCTCAAGGGTGGAGGTTGTTTCCTTGGCAACGGCTCTCTGATTGGCTGCAGCGAGAGAGGGTCTTTCAGTTCTGTGTATGTGCGTGGTGATTAATGAACCACTGATGTTCGTCTTGCACTGCGCTGTCGAGACTTGGGAGCAGTGAGAGTCTGTCAGTCTAACAACGCAGTTGCCGAGCCTCTCTTTTTCTTCTTCTTCTTTTTTTTGCATTGTTTCACTGGAAACTATTTCATTTCAGAAGTGAATACATGCTCTTAACTTAGTTCCTTAACAAGAAATTATAACTGTGTCAGCCACGGAAGGAGCATCCAGTGCCGATGATAATCTTACTTTGTGTCAAAAGAGTTGTAATACTTTGTAGCTAGGATTTTAGAACTATCACTTGTGTAAAGTGAGACTGTGGATATACTCTTTACATGTGACATGCTTATGACGTGTCTTTTCAAGAAGGTTTCACATAGTGATCTTCTGCATGTAACTAGTTTGTCAAATTGTATAAAATAAGTGGAAAATAATGACAATTTGAATATTATTTGAAAAAGGGAAATATTAATCTTGGTTCAGTGATTGTGTTAATTTAATCTACTGAATTAGAGTAGTCTAATTTCATCAGTGTTGCTATAAGCTTCCTTCATTGCTGAATGCACAACCATAGTCTTTTTAGCTTCTTTGTGACCATTTGAAACATTCAACGCCCCCCCAAAAATTGCTCCCATTATCAATCCCACTTTAGCAGAGTTACTCTGGACAATTTCTGTTGAAAGTTGGACAATCCTTGTTACGTGTTAGAGACTATTGAAATAAAAAAATTGTTGGTGGAATGAATGTGTTGCCTGATCATAAATCACTCCTAGGGATTCCCCAATGTATCCACTATTACAGCCACTACAACAACCTGATGGATCTTAAGGGGAGGTATAAAGATGTTTGGCCATAATCGAAACAATTTGCATAATAAGAATGATGTTATATAGACAAGGGCATATTTAAAAGATAATTTACAGACGCATGTCACAGATGACACTGCGCCACTCATCAATATTTTCTCATCTTTACTTGTCCACTCTGGGATTTGATCTAAAGTCCTTTGCTGTGACTTACACATGACTGACCAGTATGTCCAAGGCAAGGCCTAAACAAACCAGCAGTTTATCAGGACCCAAAAATCGAAATAATTACTTTGATAATGACTAATTCCATGTAGAGAGAACACAATTGAGATAGGAAAAAGGGATGGACAAATGTCAGCAAGGGTTTTGCTGATGAAGAGAGAGATGTTTTTCCGTGGCCTGTGAAGGAAATGCTTGCCTGCAACAGACGATTGAGACATGTTGTACCACAAGACCCTTCAAGAAAACAGTGAAAGGAAATTAGAAGACGGAGGAGGCGACACACACGGATGTGACTCTTTACCTTTTTACATACTCTGTATAAGGTGGGAATATTCCGCCTTTATGCCGCCTCGCAGTTCTGTATAAAATGTAGGAACACGGAATGGGGGAGTCATTGTTGTACTAGTGTTCTGTCGTTTTTTCTACCGTATCAGGCTTTGCTTCTGTAACTCAAATATATAACCTCAGAACCCTAACCATAACCTTGTTGAAAGCAAGTGCAGTACCTGCTGGTAACACGTTGTGATTCAACTAGGTAGTGCAATCATAAGTGTAGGACAAAAAAAGTAGGACACCAGGATAAAGCCGGCAGCGAAGGTAGTCAGGTCAAATCAAACCCAAGCTTTGCTGTGCGCAAGTGCAGTACCTGCTGGTTGCACGTTCTGATGGGTAGCAAAAATGCTACGACACTGGCATGGAGAGACTACACACTTTAGATGCCGACACTGATGTCACGCTTAATGTCCTATAACTTTGGGTGGTTATTACTTAACCTCTCCCAAGAAATATTTGTTTAAACTATTTCTATAGTGTCATGCCGTTCCTCGAGTTCATACATGTATACATACAATGTAAGATCTAGTCAGAGATACACAAGCTACCATGTTCTCTAATCTAATCGGCAACCTGTCGCCACGTGACCAAAGAGTGAAAAAAAGGGGTGAAAGAAAGAGGCACATTGATTGGTTGAACCCATCCACTCTTAAGGACTGTGGAGGGAGCTGTGGGGTACATGTGTGTTCAAATGTGTATGTGTATGAAATGGTGTGGATGTTTGTGTGTGAAATTGAGTGTGTATGTGTGTGTTTGTGTGCGAGTGAGCAAGTGTGCACTTTGTAGCTGTGATGGCTGAATCCGTCTCCTTGGTGATTGGGCGGTGTAAAAAATGAGGGCGAGTATTGATCCAGCCGCCATCGTCTCCCGGGAAACCAAGATCTGTTGCCTTTCACAAAAAAGAAACTGACGTGACGGGCTCTGTTTGCTGGGGGTGGGGGGGGTGAGGGTGCACCACCAAACACCCTGCATTCCCTCTAAACTTGAAAGGGACTGGGTTTGAAGGGAGAAGAGACAACCATTGATCGCCTTTCCATGGATCATTGTATTTATAAAAAGGCAGATATGAATGATAAGGCTCAACCAAACTGCACAGGGGCGCCGCGAAACGCCACGAATTTTGGAAAAAAACAAAACAAAGTTAGGGGCCCTTACAATCGTCATAACTGTTCCCCCCTATACGGCGCCCCTGACTGCACAACATTTAAAAGTGTGTCCAATTCTATGGACCTGTTGCACACACACCTACACCTGTGCGTGAGATGTCTCTAGAACTTGGATGAGTTCAAGATATGGAAAAATGAAATGACCACCTGGCCAAATTAAGAGACTGGCCAGGAAGGGCTTTGGTCACGGAGATGACCAATAATCTAATGGCCATTCCAACAGACCTTCATTTTACAGTGACAGAAAACACAGCCAAGACGTTGCTGCAGTGGCCCAGGGAAAGTCTTTGTATGTCCCTACATGGCTCAAGCCAAGCCCAGAAAGTGATGGAGCAATGTTGTTTGTCTAGCCATAGGTACAACAACAAAAAGGTGTGGTGGTGTTAATGCAGCAGTGGTGGTTTCACCTGCAGCCAATCAGAATCGAGTATTCATCCAGACCATGGTATAAATAAATATATTTTAGCCTGTCAATGAAACATGTCTCTCTCTGAGACAGTTGCAGTTTTGCGACTCTCCTGGTGTTTTGATGTGTTACTTTATAACAGTCTATTGGTAGCAATAGTCTTGAATAATTGGTAGGTTGTAATGACAAGTGAGCAAGAGCTCTTCAAGGCAGACACCAGACGAGGAATGCTTTTGTTCCACTGAAACTCGTCCCTACAAATGGGCTTTTATAATTTCTAGTAATATAATTTTGTTGCTTTCACTCCATGTTCATAAAGATCCTTGAATAACCGGTGTCCTTTCTTTTTTCCATACCCATCAGAATGTGCAGCCGTCTGGTACAGAGCTTTCTCACAGCAAGGTTAAGGTTAGGGTTAGCACTATATATTTTTGCTATGGCAGCAACATCTGATTGGGTTGCAAAAACTGTCAGAACACTATACTGAAAATGTCCCACTAACCAACTGACTTCACCTTGCTGACTGCTGAGGTTGTGTGTACGAGAATGCCCATTTAAATACTATTAATTAGGCTACTGAGTATTTGAGAGTGAGAATCTTGAGGGAAAAAACACAAAATCTTTTGTTCAGTTCTTTAACTAGATGCTGCTAACTTGCTTTTTCTCTCTGTACTGGGGTTAGGGTTATGCATTTTACCAGTTCTAATCACTAGACAGTTATGCATTGTTTGTGTATATTGTTAATGTTATCTTCAAATGTATTTTCTCTTTCTGGCTCTAAATGACCTGTATACCATAATTGATGCAAAAAAAGGAAAAAACGAAACAAAACTATTTGTCTCAGTATCTGGTAGTCCTACATGTATGTTTTCCTGACAGCTCGTCATAAAGGAATATAAACTCTGGAGTGAGCAACCGTGTCTTTTTATATCAGATCTGTCTGTATATCACACCCCTGATGGGCTGCTAGAATATCACATAGAGTTAGGAGAGAGAGGGAAGTGGGAGATAGTTTTCAAAAAAAATTCTAACCAGTCTCTCTCTCTCTCTCTCTCTCTCTCTCTCTCTCTCTCTCTCTCTCTGTCTGTCTGTCTGTCTGTCTCTCTCTCTCTCTCTCTCTCTCTCTCTCTCTCTCTCTCTCTCTCTCTCTCTCTCTCTCTCTCTCTCTCTCTCTGTCTGTCTCTCTCTCACATTATTTCTCATGTGTTAAGAGAGAAGCAGAGGAAATTAGAAAGGACATGGTGGTGTCGGTGCCGGTAAGCAATTACTGAGCTCTGGTGATCCAACACTGATACATGCTCATACTGAAATACACATATGGCGTATACTGCACATTAAAGCAAATATAATGGTTCTGAGAAATCTGTGAATGATCTATACAATCCTTGCACATACCATCTGACATACGTTCTATAACATCAGATCTTTTAAAATGCAATGAAGTAACAAGATGACACAAGTGTTAAAGAAGGGGATATGGGAGATAATTTGGGTATAAACAACAAAACAAATACAAAGTGTACAGCAAGAAAAATGTGTCTTTGTATACCGGACAACATACCAACTAAAGTTCATTGGGTCCTAATTTTGTGTTATATATAAAGTTGAGACATTTAAATTAGGATTGACAATACTTGTGCCACTTTCATTTGAATTAGCTTTTACAAACAGGTATGATTATGACCTCATATCACTTGTCTATGGGATGTCAGCTATGGCTAGCTTAGAGAGAAAGAGAAGTGGAGACAGAGAAAGATAGAGAGAAACAGAAAGAAATTCGAAATTATCTCCATCCTCTGCATTGATCGGATGTTTGGGCTAGATCTCACCGCCATCTGGCTCTTATCACGCTTACTTACGGCAGGACTAGGATTGCCATCCTTCCATCCCTCTCTCCCTTCATCCCCCTGTTTCATAGGGTCAGTGCAATAATGTGCGATGTACATTTGGAAAACCCATGTCATAGGAAAACATACATAAAAAGTTTTCTATTTTGTTTTGGAAGATGGACTTTTGCCTCAGCTAAATATCCCTGACCTCTCAATCGCAATTCATTTATAATAGGGTTTTGTTCAGTAATCTTAGAAGTAGGTGAGGTCAACACAACAAGTTGGAATTACATTTGTGTTGAACAATATTGCAGCAGCGTTAATCGCAGTTCTGAGAAGGTGACCTCACACACACAAGCCAATACACCCATTAAAACATGCACACACGCACACACACATACACACACATGCACACACACGCACGCACACACACACACATGCACACAAGCACACACACAGGCATACACACACACATGCACACCCACACACACATACACAGTGTTGGGAGGAATAAGTCACCTCTCACAGAGATCAGTGTCTCTGTTTCTGTGAGTGTGTGAGGTCACCTTCCAGAACTGCCATTGACGCCACAGCAATATTGCTTTTGACACATATAACTCCCACTCGTAGTGTTGACCTCACCTACATCTGAGATTACCCAACAAAACCATATAGAATCTAAATTAATGTGGATGAGAGGTCAGGGATGTATAGCTGAAGAAAAGGTCCATCTTTGAAATCAAAATAGACATGAATTAAAAATATTCCACAACAGTGTGAAAGCATGTCTGTTTTTGTTCTTGGGCAACGTTAACACAGTGTTTTAAGTGATATCTTTTCATTGGTTGTTGGGATGAATAAGAGATAGGTCAAACACTTATCTTTGGCAAATTAAAAATAAAAATGGGATCCCCTGTAAAATGTGTAGTATTGGGTTCTTGTTTGCAGTGAAAAATAATCAAGCAGACAATTGTCATAAGGAGGTGCTGTCATCAACAAACATTGAGGCAGCATGGTATCCCTGTTGATAATTACATTTCCTATGTAAATTACTTTTTGCTCCCTTCATTGGAGTTGTACAGCATTCTCTCTATAATGGGATGCTGGGATGCCATGAATACAATGAAGTGAGTGGGAGTGAAGTTTGCTTAATAATTCATGATGTGGGACGAGGCACCTCCTCTGTTGGAAGGAAAGAGACAACAAGATAAAATACCGTATCCAATTAATTTTGCATGAGAATTCCATTGCTTCTCCTAGGCCTCGTTGAATATGTAACACATACCAGTGTCAGGAAAATTAAGAGAAGTTTCCAAACAGACGAAATGTAACTTTTAGCTTTGTATGTTTGCGTCTTTTTACCTCTTTACATCCATCCATCCTTCACCTTTTTGTTGATATTGTCCTGTCACCTTTATACATTAAAATGTTTCATACATATATAGCAATAATGAAACGAAACAAATAATAATCGTTTATTTCGTATGTGATCATACAAATAACTTTACTAACTAACTTTACAAATAACTTTCAGCACACTAACTGAAGGGACACTTTATAGTGTATTATGTCACCCTGGGTTCGGGTGTTTTGTTTGTGACAGAGAGATTGTTTATACAGTATGTATGTTTCTATACATCTATGTCTAGTAAAAACACTCTGCATGAAGCACCACAATAGAAATTAAGAGTAGTTAAAAACATGTACAACTGGCATTGTATTAATGGTAATGTATGATGCTTGTTCGAACATTATTTTCAATATATTGCCACATTTAAAATGCATTTTACCCCTACAGTATCATGGCAGAAAAACATCACAAAACAAACGTGTGATTTAGACTTTCGTTTTTAATTCCTCATTGGTGATCTGACTAAAGTGGGTATTTGAGACTGCAATTTGTCTCTCCTGCTGGCAATAATTGCCCACTTAAATGTTGGCACTGTGTCAGGGACTGAGAAGAATGCACAAACTTGTGAGCAAAAGAGTAAGGGTAGTCTTGAAGGTGGTTTAGGTGAGGGAAAGGGAAATGGAAATCACAGTATAAAATCATGTTAGAACTTCATGTGTACTTTATACAACTTGCATCTTACTCTTGAAATCAGTAACCTTTCTATATAAAAAATCCATACATTTCAAATGTAGAGTGGTACAGTGCCATGTATGTGTTTTAACAGCAAAAATGTCCTGGGTTCAATTCCTGCTTGGAGCGCTGCTAAGTACTCAGTACTCCTGGTCCTTTCGGTGTGGAGGGTACATGGTCTCCCTGGGGTTTTCTCTTCTAATAACCCAAATATAAACCATGTAGAACAGATTGGACTTGGTTGTCTGGATATGTCTGATCACTGTTCTTGGATGCCCTTGGAGGAAGGACAACAGGATGAAAGAAAAGCAGAGAGGGAATTTCATTGGTGGACACGAGTATGTGTGTCATATTGCATGATAATGAAGGTTTCTTATCCTATAACTGATAACCTCCAGTAGTTTTCATTTGTTTCGGATGACGATGTAACATGTAGATGGCATGATGTTGTGCTCATTAAAAATGAATCATCGATGGTCAAAAGAACATAATATAGTTTGTGTGTGTAGTCGGGGGTAAAGGGAGAAAAATAGAAAAAAAATACAAGGGATATACAGTGACAAAGTCTAAGAGTCAGATATGCGTAGAAAGTAGAAGAGAAAATGTGGGGGATCTTGAAATTGAGCACTAATAAAATTTGAGGTCATTTACATCCAAGATGGGATTGACTGGTGGACGTTGCCATGACAACATTCCCACGGGTCTCCAAGCTCTCTGCACTTGCTGACAGCAGCTGAGAGAGGAAACGAGAGAGAAAATGAAGAGCAGCTAGAGCGAAGGACATAAGGAGACAGGAAGGGAGGTTTGAGGGTTGTGAGGGGAAATTTGAAGAGAGAGAAATGACAGGACGAGAGTTAGGCCGAGGGAGATCAAAACAAACACTTGGGGGGAGAGGGAGCATTTGGGACGAGAGAGGGATGGAGAGAGAAGGATGTTTGGGAGGGACAGAAAGAGATAAAGAGAGAGGACAGAGATACAGTCTCTGAGATTCAAAAAGGGACGGAGGATTACACTGTGGGCACCTCACATTTTGATCAGAAATGCATTATGAGTTTAGCTCCGTTGGAGTGACTTCATAATGGACAATTAAACATGGCTGAGCACCGTGAAGAGGCACTGAGACTTCCTGACTCACACAAACACACACATACATACATCACTGGCACACAAACTCACTAACTTTAATTATATATGAGTCTGTGTGTAAGATAACTGGTTAAGTCATGATCCTTTTGCTGGATCAGGCCAAGAAGCAACTTTTTACATTAACACCTGGGTTTTGAATTCATTTGATTTCTATTGTCCCTAACCTGGGAATGCAGTGTCTGTGTAGAATTGATGATGATAAAAGGAAGTATAATGCAGGTGGGTAATTAATCAGGCTGACTTGATAGTCATTCAGTCTGAGACCTTCAGACCTGTACTTCAGTAAATGAACAATGCTTTTCATAACTACCACGTAACCATATAGCAATGGCAATAGTAAAAACATTGTTGGTACATAAAATTGGTAAAAAAAAATAGGAAAAAGTGGATGTTTTAAAGGGGGAGTTTAAAGTTCCTCAACGTTAACATCAACTTACCACTGGAAAGCCCAAGTTTCCCCATAGTTTGTTTTACTTGTGTAATAATTATACTGCTAAACCACAATGAAGTGTAACAACATTGTAGTTCCTTTAACCACAATGTTGTTACTATAGGTACACAGTATTGGTATGTAGTTAAATGCTAGTTAATCTAATCTAAGTGTAAGATGTTGCAGCCCAACCGTCGTACCAAGTTTCTCTTTTGTAATAACTTGTACGGCTAATCCGTAATGAAGTGCCACCACATAGCAGCTCCTATGTCACTACAATGTTGTTACAATAGATATTAATATGTAGTTGGTAGTTCATGTAACCAATGTGTTGGGTTGCCCTTTATAATCACGCTATTGTTTATTTTAATTAAATTAACACTGGGACTACAATATGTTGAGGATATTTTGCTCAAAACCGATTAGAATGAAAAAGAAATACGTTTAACAATGTCAGCTACAAGTTCTTAAATTGATCAAGATGACTTCCTACAAGTCACATTGGGTTTAGGCCTTTTATAGTGCATACACACGTTATGTATTAATGCAAGATGGTCTCAACTGCTCAACTATTGGCTTTACCTCATCTCACTTTAGGCTCTTTGCTGAAAAACACAGACCCTGTGGACCACTGCAGTGAGTGTGTGTATATATGTGTGGGTGTATGTGTGTGTTTGTGTATGTGTGTGTGTATGTATGTGTGCATGTGTGTGTGTGTGTGTATGTGTGTGTGTGTGTGTCTGTGTGTGTATGTGTGTGTGTGTGTGAGTGTGTGTGTATGTATGTGTGTGTGTGTGTGTGTATGTATGTATGTGTGTGTCCAGTGTCTGGTCAAGTGTCTGGTGGTCTCCTGTCTCCTTCTGCATGTGGTTGTGCACATGATCCCAGAGACAAAAGAGGATTCCTGATCCTTCAAACACCATCTGTCATGGGATGGCGTTGTGGTCGTAAGACTTGTCCCCCCTCCCCCATACTCGTACACACAGCCTTAGCAGTCAGCAAAGGGAAGGGCAGAGACCAGGTTAGGGGAACAGCAGGTTTGGGTTTATGCTCGTTTTAATTTTGGGGAATTGTGTGAAAGCGTTTTGGGGGATCGCGTGATGTGTGTATGTGTCATGTTTATTGTTGGTGTGAGTTCAAGCACCTGTTGTGGTCTAATAAAAAAAATGACTTGAGACATTGAGCTTTTGGTGCTGATTAATCCTTTATTGAAGAAAATTCAGGAATTCAAGGTGGTCTAGCTGGAATTAAATATACATGATTTATGATCCTTAGAGTTTCAGTCTGCCTGTCATACTGTAGTCTTTGTGTCTGTCTATGTTTCATAGTACCAGCATCTGTCTGTCTTGTCAGTAACTGTCACATTTTTTGTGTCTGCCCATTTGTCTGTCAGTCTAGCTCTGACACACAGTTGGTGTCTGTATCCTGTCTATTTATGTCTCACCATGTCATATTCTATTCTTTGTCCTTGGATAGTTTACACATGGCACTTCTCATGTCTCCACACAAACAAAAACATTTGGTCAGAGAACTTAAATCCACTTGACAACATTTAAAGTATTTTTCTCTCCATTGTCCTCCTACACGCACACTGTCAAGAATAGAACCCTAACCTTTTGTACAATTGTCCCGTTGGAATCTTACATGACCCTGCACCCCCAACACGTATTTACACTATACAAATGACAGTCTACACAGACACAATTGCTCAATTAGGCATAATGTTTGGTACAACAAACTGTCAATTTGTCTTCTCTACCAGCACACTCCACAGGAGGTGCAGCCCTATCTCTGTCTTAATGTTTTGGTCAATGTGTTGATTAACAAGGACAGTGGATAATGAGTGGGGTTAAGTATGCTAGGGGAATAGCATTTCACATTGAAGAGCTCATTCCAAACCAAGGAGGTCACTGTCGGACAGAACAATCAGTTTGACCACTGGGCCCAAATAAGTCTTATTGGAATTTGAACTGTGTAATAATGTAATTCCAATAAGACTTATTTGGACTTACTGTGACAGTTCCAATCTTCCAACTCCCACTTTCTCTCCCTGACTCTTCTTCTCTTGCCCTCAGCATGAAGGGATTGGGTAAGATTTAAGCACAGATAAAAGAGTTGTGTTTTAGCCGACCAGCTCGGCACCAATTTCAGTGTTGAAGAACGAAAGTATCAAATTGATGTCCAACCTGTTGTATGGAGAGAATGGAAGGTCTCTATTCTCTCCGTACAAGTACCCTACTTTGAAGTTAACATTTGGGTAATAGCCTCATAGGCATTACAAAGAGTAAATAAGCACTGGAGGTGGGACCACTACATCGCATGACAAGTCATAAGTCACAATTAAAATTTAACATTTTAAATCAAGTGGCAAGTTGGAGTGTTCAAGTTTTAACTGGAACATGATGTCTACTCAAAAATCCTCTGCATGTTTTCTTATATCCAAAATATTATTCGGCTAAATTTAATATTTACATGACCGATTCTCCAGCAGTGTTATCAAATCAAATTGATTTGCATAGCCCTTTTTACAAGTAATGTCACACAGGGCTTCACATGTGCCCATATAACTGCCTCTCAACCAACCTAAACTCTCAATGAAGACAATGATCTTCCAGCAAAACTCAATTGATAAAAATTGGAAGAAACCTTGGGAAACCATCTAGGGAGTGAGTACAGCTATCGACTGGTATATCCCGATGACTTGCTCAAGCCATGCCACTCAAGGACAAGTTGCAAAAGTAACCATATAAAATACGTTTAAATATGAGAAAGCAGGACTTCTTTCGACCCTATTTTTTGTCTGAACTTCCACACTTTCCTCCAGAAACTTGACAATGGTTTCACAAAATAAGCAAAGGAGGAAGGCCCGCCTCGCCGTTTGGCTGGAAGGTGGTGTGCTGCTCCAAATGTTGAAAATTGACATTCCACAGGCACTGAGCTGTCTGTGTTACTCAACAATTCTTAGAGGGCCTCATTAGCTTCACATGTTTACATGAAACAAAACGTTTATTTTTTGTACTCAAAAAAGACTTACTATTGCTAGTAAGTCAACAGTCATGCGTTTTGTTTAAGTCAAGTTGAGATTCCTCAAATTTGTATCCTGAGTCTGACTTGGGTCAAACTCACATGTCCACACACATCTGATCAACAAGGGCGAAGATAATTATAGGACCAATCTTTACCTTTAAACATTCATGAATCTAAGTGAGTACAAAAGTATCCATTCACATAGTTCATTCCACCAATTAAAAATGTACATCCAATATCATATCGTTGTGAAAATGCTATGAAAACAAGGTACCAACTATCAAAAACAGGTACAATATAAATTCAGTGAGTGTTTTTAATTCAGTGTTTTCACTGGTCCACCTTGAGACTGACCCCAAAACCACCCTCTTCTCTGTCCTTCCTCAGTCCTTCTTTTTTGCAGATCACCAGGTGTTCTTGTCTCCCCCTACCTGCCACTCACAGGATACACAGGGCTGTGGTTGTACCTGGCCAGAGAGAGAGAGAGAGAGAGAGAGAGAGAGATAGACAAGGAGAGAGAGAGACAAGGAGAGAGAGAGAAGGAGAGAGAGAGAAGGAGAGAGAGAGGTAGAGAGAGAAAGAAACAGAGAGAGAGAGAGAGAGACAAGGAGAGAGAGACAAGGAGAGAGAGAGGTAGAGAGAGAAAGAAACAGAGAGAGAGAGAGAGAGAGAGAGAGAGAGAGAGAGAGAGAGAGAGAGAGAGAGAGACAGACAGACAGACAGACAGACAGACAGACAGACAGACAG